>NC_059336.1:8970000-9242500 GCF_018350155.1 Leopardus geoffroyi
CATGGCTTTTTTCATTGAATTATTTTGCCCTAAAGTTTTTGGATTTGAGGTTTTTATCATTCACAGTGAATTTATTTCCTGACATCATTCCTATTTTTTTTTTTTTTTTACTAATTTTTGTAACCTTTATTCATTTTTGAAAGACAGAGAGAGACAGAGTGCAAACGGGGGAGGGCCAGAGAGAGAGGAAGACACAGAATCAGAAGCAGGCTCCAGGCTCCGAGCTCTCAGCACACAGACCGACGCAGGGCTGTAACTCATGGACCGCAAGATCATGACCTGAGCCGAAGTCAGACGCTTAACCGATGGAGCCACCCAAGCGCCCCAACTATTGCTGTTTCTTAAAGCACACTGAATTCTATTGTACTGGGAGGAGATTATAAGAACATGGTAACTCTTGAGATCAGTTGATACAAACTGCCAGTATCGCTAAATCATTAGGGGTCATAGGACGGGGTGTTATAGAGGGGATGTTAATGTCACGTGCTTTTTTCTGTCTTGGAGTTGTCTGGAGTTGTCCCAAATGGATTGGGAATCGAAGACCCCGCATTTCCTTTGAGTGAATCATTTCCTCTCTGTGCTTTATCTTTCTCATATGTCTAATAAGCAGACTCTGAAGTCCGTTTTGCGGTGGGGTCCCTGGCCTTGTGGAAATTCTCATTTACTTTGCTTGGGGGAAAAATCCAAAGCTTGCATGAGAAACGTGAGTGACTGCAAAACTTGCAATTTCCTTGAACAGGGAAGAGAGAAGAGTTGTATGTCTGTGTCGGTATCGCTGTAGCCTTAACCTTGGGCCAGGAATATAAAGGAATATCTAGGAAGATGGCTTTCACCTTAGACTGTGGAAGAACAGAACAAACCTGAGTTATGATAAAGGGCAAAGGTAGTTCAGAGCCCAAGTTTTCAGAAACAGGGAGTGTGGGAGGGAAGGACTGGAGAGGAGTTTCCCTGGATGTGCTAACCCAGCGGCCCCGTTGTTTATAGAGCTCCTCGCCCCACTGGGGGTACTGATCCATGTGGGAGATAACGACCCAGTGCTTCATTGGAAGGAGCTTAATTCTTAAATACTGCAGGCACATCGCATGTTGGGCGACGATGCTATCTGATTGTAGTCTTTTAATCATAAAACTTTACGGCAACTAAACTACATGATCACACCATTCCTATAACATACACTGACGTCTGATCTTTTTCTTGAGTCCGGAGGTGGGCTGCTCAGCATGGGGAGGCCTTGAGCCAATTCCAAATTCCCCAACGAGACATCAATCTCTGGACTTCAGAGGAGATGTGAACCCAGACCTCGATCTGAAGAACTTAGGAAGAAAGCGGACCATTTTTTTTTTCTTTTTTTTTAATTTGGAGAGGGGACCTCTGGATAATGAGAACTGGCTTGAGAGGAGAAGCAGTCCTCAAGAATAATATCCATCAAACTACGCGGAGTTTTTTTTGCAGTCATCACAGAACTGGGTGGGAATGAATCCTGCAGCCCCATGATAACTTAAGTGTGGGGTGCATAACAGCATTGGGTGTGTGTGAGAAGCCTTAGGAGGTGCATCAAGTCAGCAATAAAAAAGCAGAAATACGAAAGGCAGCTCTGTTTTAGATTTTCTTCTAACTCCTTCCTGAGAAGAAAGTCTCAGTTCAAGTCTCAAGTTCAAGGATTTAACCCCTCACTAACACTTTCTAACCTTTATCACAGCAAAGGCTGAACAGAGCTCAGCTTCAAGACTTAGGCAGGCGTCAGGGTCCAGGCAGATGTCAGATGTAACAACATTGTTTAGTTGTCTTTCTATCTACTTTTTTTTTTTTTTCTTTTTTGCCATTAGCTCCTTGTTTGGGCAAGTGATATGGGTTTTCAGTTGAGGCTAGTGATTAATTAAATCTCCTCTTGGGGAGCCTGGGTGGCTCAGTCGGTTGAGCTTCCAACTTCGGCTCAGATCACGATCTCATGGTCTGTGAGTTCGAGCCCCGTGTTGGGCTCTGTGATGACGGCTCAGAGCCTGGATGGAGACTGCTTTGGATTCTGTGCCTCCCTCTCTCTCTGACCCTCCCCCGTTCATGCTCTCTCTCTGTCTCAAAAATAAAATAAAACATTAAAAAAATTTTTTTAAATCTCCTCTATAATAAAAGTGTGTACATAAGTAAATAAGAGCCCAAGGGGGTATGCAGATATGGCAAAAAGTATGAATTTCTGTTGAGTGAAGTTAGGGAAACACTGCTTTACGATGATAATAGCTCACACACTCTTTTTTCTTTAGTGTCAGCCAGGATACATTGTAAACCCTTAATATATGTATTAACTCACTGAACTTTCTTGACTACACTTTGATGTAGGTCTATTTATTTTATTTTAAGTTTACTTATTTATTTTGAGAGAGAGACAGCCTGAGTGGGGGAGGGGCAGAGAGAGGAGGCGGGGAGACAGAGAGAGAGAGAGAGAGAGAGAATCCCAAGCAGGTTCTGTGCTGTCAGTGCAGAACCCAAAGTGGGGCTTGAACCTATGAACCAGGAGATCACGACCTGAGCCAAAAGAGTCAGACACTTACCGACTGAACAACCTAGGCCCCCTGATGTAGGTCTTATTATATGGAGGAACGGGGACAAGCTCAAACCCAGTGACGAAGCAGAAGGGTGCTACACGGAAGATGCCAAGCTTCTAGTCTGAATATTGCATTCTCCAGGATCACGGAGAGGGCTGAGCAAACAGTCTAGCAAATCGAAGAGAATGCCCCACTGGAACCTCAAGGAACAGAGATGACTGGCATCTTTATGCAACCAACGTGGCTTCGCTGAAGGAAGACTTTCTACTGCCTTTGCCTCTAAGACATGATGGAAATCCCGCTTTTCAAAGGGAAACTTGAGCAATAAAGGCTAAAAACAGGGGATAATTGAAGATTCCTCACAAAAAGGATTAGAGGATTGCGAGCTAAAAGATAAAAAGGATTGAAACCCAAGAGACTCTCAGAACCTCTTGATGGGCTGAAGATTTCACTGAGCTGGTGAGTTTCCAGACCTCTCCCAAGTCAACAGCTTCTAAATGAGAATTAGCCCCAGGAAGTGAGAAGCGCCTGAAAACTCAAGAAAAACATAGGAAAGAACCAAAAATTATGACTCCATTGTGTAAGTTTTGCCTAGCAAGAGTTCATTCTCTGGGTTTTGACTTGATTTTCATAAAATTACTCTTTTTTTCTTTTTTTTTAATGAGCTTGTAACCTTCCAAAGCAGTTGATGTAGATTATTTCATTGGATCTTTAGAGTAATGTGGAAAGAGGCAGGGAACGTATTTTCTTACTATTTTTAAGTTAATGAAATCGAGGCAGAGGCATTAGGGATCTAGCGCTCTAACAGAGTCCCTGCTAGTAATCGTGCTACTGAGTGAAAGTCTACACAGGGCTAGACACGGTGCTAGCTGCTTTCCCACGTTTTGGCATTAATCCTTCGGACAAACCTCGAGGTAGATACTCGCCTTATACCCAGTCTCTGGAGGCGAGAGAGACTAACAGACTTCCCAGCACACTGAGACCCAGCTTGTCCCAGCTCACAGGAGCTCACGAGAGCTGTCTTGGCACATCTCGTCCCGAGGTAAGAGAACTTACACCACAGAAATTGGTAAACCCTACAGATCAAGGCTTGTTTTCCTTGGAAAGCCAGCCATTAAACATTTGCCAGCGTTCCATGGGGCGCATACCTGGTAACTAGCAGAGTAGGATGCAGAGCCAGGCAGATCGGGATCCAGACTCGTCCCTTCGCGCCTCTCAGTAGGGCCCACTTACTGTGAATAGTACCCAACACTGACTAAGCTGCCTGTTTCTGGCAAGGGGCAGGAGTCCAAGTTTACTCTGGAGTTCCTATGTATTAGTTTATATGGAAAAAGTATAGAAATGCCACAGCGATGAAAAATACTCATCTAGTTAGCACTCAAGAGCTCAAGCTTGGTGCTAGATGGATGTGAATTTCAAATCCTTGCTTTCATTTTCAGGGATGATTATTGCATCGCGAAAACTACCTACCAACCCAATTCAAGTCAGGTTGACTATGCATGGCCCAAATGGTAAGGATGAGTCATGAACCAAAGGTGTCCCCTAATTCTATGTCTGTGAGGGGACAAATAGGAAGGATGTGATGCCAGGCGCATGTGGCTTTGATTCCAGCTCTGCCACTTATTAGCTATGTGACCTTGGCCAAATCACTTTTGCTCTTGAAGACTCAGTCTCAGTCTGAAAAGGACAGTAAGGTTTTTGAGGCGATTAAGTAAGCTAATGCCACGGACCCGGATGTAACATACACCCTCAATAAGTTGTCAGCTCCTGGGCTGGGGAATGTGGCTACTATTCGCCCACACACAGCGTGGGAAAGCAAATTCTAGCCAGAAAGTGGCTTATGTTTATTTATGGCCCGGGGATGGAACTCAGGTGGTCGTCAGTAAGAGCTCGTGAGAGGCTAGAGAAGCCATCATGATTGCTTCGCTACTGGATGCAGAAACGCTCCAGGGGTGCCTGGGTGGCTCAGTTGGTTAAGCATCCGAATCTTGATTTCAGCTCAGGTCATGATCTCACGGTTCATGGGTTTGAGCCCTGCATCTGGCTCTGTGCTGACAATACAGAGCCTGCTTGGGATTCTCTCTCTCTCTCTCTCTCTCTCTCTGCCCCCTCCTCCACTCATGCTGTCTTTCTCTTTCTCTCTCAAAATAAAGAAGTAAACTAAAAACAAATGCTCCAAATTAATGGGCAAAAATTCCTTCCTTGCCAAGGTCAAGATTTAAGGCACAAACTGCTCCCCATTGAATTCTCCTCTATCATCTACAAGGGTAGACTTACCAGACCACTGTGCTTTAGTTTCATCATCCGCAACATGTGGACAATAATCACACTTTCACCTCCTAGCCTAATGCACCAAAAGCCTCAGTAATTAGTACTTGCTGCTAGTAAGACTGTTATAAGTGAGACGTGTTCCATTATCGGCCAGACACTCGCTGTCTGGTGGTCAAAGATATCCTTTCTCACGGGCAGTTTTGGCTGCACCCTGATGAAAATTCCAAACCTGTCCCTCGTTTTCTTAAAAAATATTATACTGACCATACTTCTGTGACATATACTGTTCTCTTCAAAAAACGAGTGACACAGTCTGTGTCACAGTGTCGACCTCTCAATAATTTGATTGGAAGGAAGGTATTCCTCAAGACAGAAATTAGGAACATGCCTCCCAGCCTCTCTTGCACCTCATAGGTAGGCACAGGCCCCAGGGTCCATCCATCAGATGCACCAGTGGAAAGCTCTGACTCAGAAGGTATATGGTGGGGATGCAGGCTCAGGGTAGCCTCTACCCTGATGATATAAAAGCCACCGGCGTTTCAGAGGCAGCTCTTCCAGAGCTCCTGGCTGGAAGGTCAATTGTCCTACACAGGTGGCATAGGCTAGGAGTCTGTGTGCATTGCCGGTGCAGGGATGGCTCTACTGACACAGCCTTGGCTTTGATCCGGGCATGGGTCCTGGCTGGGTGGCCTTCAAGTGTGATTCTCTGGACCACTGGGTGATTTCAAGAACCACTGGTTCATGACCACTGGTGTAGATTCAGGATGTACAACCGAGTCTCCCGACTGGACCCCTCATTTTGCTCTTAGTGTTTCTGACTGGTATGTTTACGGATGGCCAGCTTCCCCCATTACAGACTGGTGAGCTTTCCTTCAATTTTCAAGTTCTGGGGGAGAGGCATGACAACGGGGCATTCCCCCATCCCCTCACCCCTACACCTACCACGCATCGACCACATAGGGCAAAGGGTGGCCATCTTTTTCTGTAAGGGGACATACAGTAAATATTTTAGGTTCTGTGGGCCATATAGTCTCTGTCACGCCCACTCAATTGTGTTGTTATAACTGGAAAGCAGCCATAGACAACATGTAAAGAAACGGCATGGCCGCATTCCAATAAAACTTGTTTAAGTTACTAACAAGTGGTGGGCTGGGTTTGTGGACCCCTGACAAAAAGTTAACACTTTACAGGTTACAATGAGCAAAACAGAACCTTCTGGTGGTGGATATCAATTACAGCTCTGGTCTCGGCTTTGTCCTTGGTGCCTGGGTCACCTTGGACACACACATTCACCTCTCTGTACCCATCTTTCTGCATCTACCGATAATAAAACCAACAATGCTGTTTCCTCCCTCCCAGAATGCTAGAGACCAAATGAGTAACACACCTCAGGGTGTTAAAGTGTTAAAAGCACTTTAAAATTCTGGGGTATATTTTCGAGCCAGCTCCATACCGTTTGGATTACTATAGCTTCATAGTGTGACTTGAAATCTGGAATGGTGACATCTCCAGCTTTCTTTTTCGCTTTCAAGAGTGCTTTGGCTATTCAGGGTCTTTTGTGGTTCCATACAAATTTTAGAATTTTGATAGGGATTGCATTAAATCTGCGGGTTGTTTTGGATGCAGTATGGGCATGGCTGAAATCAAAAACACAAGAAACCACAAGTGTTGGCGAGGATGTGGAGAGAAAGGAACCCTCGTGTGCTGCTAGTGGGAATGCAAACAGGTGCAGCCGCTCTGGAAAACAGTATGAAGCTTCCTCACAAAGTTAAACATAGAGCTACCGTATGATCCAGTAATCACACTACTAAGTGTTTACTCAAAGAACACAAAAACACTAATTTGAAAAAATACATATGCACCCTAATGTTTATTGTAGCATTATTTACAATAACCAAATTATGGAGGTAGCCCAAGTGTCCACTATTAGATGAGTGGATAAAGAAGATGTGGTATAGATACACAACGGAATATTACTGAGCCCTAAAAAAGAATGAAATCTTGCCATTTGCAACAACATGGATGGATCTAGGGAGTATAAAGCCAAGCGAAATAAGTTAGAGAAAGACACATCCCATGATTTCACTCATATGTGGAATTTGAGAAACAGAACAAACGAATAAAAGGGAAAAAAGGCAACCCCCAAAACTGACTCTTAACTATAGAGAACAAACTGGTGGTTACCAGAGGGGAAGGGGTTGGGGGATGGGCGACACAGGTGATGGGGATTAAGAGGACGCTTATCATGATGAGTCCTGAGTAACATACAGAATTGTTAAATCACTATATTGTACACATGACACTAATTTAACACTGTATGTTAACTCTACTGGGTTAAAATTTTACAAAAGAATAGCTAAGAGATTACGCTGTATACAACAGAATACTATGTGGCAATGAGAAAGAATGAGATCTGGCCTTTTGTAGCAATGTGGATGGAACTGGAGAGCGTGATGCTAAGGGAAATAAGCCATACAGAGAAAGGCAGATACCGTATGTTTTCACTCTTATGTGGATCCCGAGAAATGTAACAGGAGACCATGGGGGAGGGGAAGGGAACAAAAAGAAAGTTAGAGAGGGAGGGAGCCAAACCATAAGAGACTCTTAAAAACTGAGAACAAACCGAAGGTTGATGGGGGGTGGGAGGGAGGGGAGGGTGGGTGATGGGTATTGAGGAGGGCACCTGTTGGGATGAGCACTGGGTGTTGTATGGAAACCAATTGGACAATAAATTTCATATTAAAAAAAAGAAATTATGGTGTATATTATTCCAATTCTGTTTTTATCCCCCAATAAGCAATGAACTCCATGAAAAGAGGGTCTGTGTTTTTACTGCGAACCTCTATTTTCTAGCATATTACATTTCACAGTCAACATAAGCGCTTGTTAAATAAACAAATAGTTTAGCTCTTGGTTCAGAGGACTTTTAAACTTAGTGATAGATGTAAGCTCATGTTTGAATAATCACAAATCTACCAAAATGAGCAGCAGTAAGTGTTAGTATAAACCTGTAAAATTGTATTCACAGACTTAAAAGCTTACCGAAGGTAAGCAAAAAAATATAAAGGAAGGCTGTGGGTTGGTGCAAGGCAGTAAGAAATGCTGGTGGCTGCCATATAATGAAGAGAGCATATCCTGTCTGAAGGGAATAATGCTCTTTCGTTCCAGCTAATTCCACGTGGACATGTGGGATCACCTTTGAGAATTTTTCCAATTCTTCAAAAGAAGCTGAAAGTCTGGATTTTAGAAGTAAATTTCTCTCTCTTTTTTAAATTTGAGAGAGAGAGAGAGAACATGTGAATGAGCAGGGGAGGGGCAGAGGGAGAGAGGGAGAGAGAGAGATTCTTAAGCATGCTCCTTGCTCAGTGAGGAGCCTGACTCAGGGCTCGATCCCACGACTCTGGGACCATGACCTGAGCCAAAATCAAGAGTTGGAAACTCAATTGACTGAGCCACCCAGGTGCCCCTAAATTCCTCTCATCTTTATACATTGGCAACTAATCCTCAAGATTAAAAAATGTCACTCTCAGGTCATATGTAACTCCTCATATAATTTCTAGAAGACACAGTTGAAATTATAATCAAGGAGTAGCAATGTAGAAAAGTCTTAGATTTCATCGCCTTTTGATTCCCTGGTTGTAACTAATGGTCTTTCTTACTCACTGGAACATGTTTGATCCTCTCAATTTTCAATGATTCTTTGATCATGGTATTAATTGTTCTCATGACTTATTTAGTCCCTACGATTATGGGCACTTTTTCCAACTCCTGGATATCCACATGGCTTCCTCCTCCAGTGTATTCTGGTATTAGGTCAGATGTTCCCCTCCTCAGCCAAGTCCTCCCTAAACATCCTGTCTAAACTTTCTTCCCTCCCTACTGTCCTTCTTCTTCTTTTTTTTTTTTTTTTGTAGCACTTACTGGCATCTGATATATATTTCTTATGATCTGTCTTCCGCCACTAGAGTGTCACCTTCCTGAAAGCAGAGATGTGTTTCTGTGTTGTTCGATGCTGAATTCCCAGAAGCTGCTACAGTGTCTGGCAAGAGTAGGCACCTCATCAATATGTTGAACGGATAGATGAGTGATCCTTTGGCCACTGTTGATGAGACCCCAAGACTATGCATTATCCAAGATGTTGGAAAAAAAATACGGATGTGAAAAAACAGGTTTCTCTTAACAGAAATCTTAACATCAATGTAAGTCTAAATCATGTTCATCAGCAACTTGCATTTGACATGGGGGAAAATCTACAAATCTAACGACACAGCTTTTTACATCATGTTTACATCATGTTTACGACAGCTTCCTATGACTGGTCTCCTGGGAATGGCTGGAGGGGGTTTTATGATGGCCACACAAAAGGGAGCTTGAAGATAAAAGATTGCAGACTGCTGTAACGAATGAAGGGAGAATATCTGGAAGATTCTTTGTAGAATATAAGTTTTTCCATTTTGGAATACTCTTGGAGGAAAAAAAATGTCGGAAAGTCATGCGGAGCTTTAAGGGTTCAGGTTTAATGGTTTAGGTAAAATGAGAAAAATATTGATAAAAAATGACTTCTGCTGCCACCTCCTATGAATTTTATCTGTTGTCGAAGTGACGTTAGCACATAGAAATGATTTTAGAAGGGTAGGAAATCCAAAATGCCACCAAATAGCTCCTGGCAGAGCTACCCTGCAGTATTTCCCAAGCTTCCTGCCAGTTTTGAGGCAAGTTTGCTAACCTTGTAGACAATTAAGTAACATCTTCTCTTCTGGGATATTTGACAGATAAGCAACTGTTGCTCACTCTGCGAGAGGTACTGGGCTCAGTTTCATGGTTCTGAACCCAGCTCTGGGACACACGTGCTCTGTGCACTACACCTGTCTTGTTCGCCTTTCGTCTCCAACATCTGAACTACAATTCCTGGGAAGTCAGCACACATGTGCATGTGAATGCCTACCCTTCAGGAGCCAGGCCCTGGCTCATATTCTGATGAACGCAGGGTCTGTACTGGTGGAGGTCAAGTGCCAAATAATTTCTCAATAAATACAAGCGCTTCTGATTATTACATCCATTTTGACCTCTGACGAAGTTTAGTATGTTGGATATTCTAAATAAATGCTTATTGATGGTGTAAAGAAAGAATTTGTTCTTGCTACCGGTGGTGTTTAGTGCCCCTCTCATGGGTACCTGTACGGCCCCCATCATGGCGCTCATGCTCAGGCAATGAAATTGTGCATTCACTTCTCCTTGTCCCCCATGCCATGCATTCTTCAAGGGAGGGGCGGTAAACGGTCTTGTTGGCATCGTCAATGTCCAGCCAAGAGTCTGGCACCTGCTTTTCAGTTCAGAAGTGTTACATATCTGAATGAACTTGTGGAAGACAAGCTGTCCCTAGGGCTCAGGTGCCAGAGGTGCTAGCTCTCTCCAGCCTCAGACAAAGAAAACAAAAAGGGGACATCCCCACTCAAAACACAAGTGGATTTTCTCCGTGTCCTGGGTAGGGAGATGCCCTGCCAAGTAATGAACGACAGAGGATTGTGAGAGCCCTGAGAACTCTTTCCCCTACCCCGAACTCCATCTTTTCTTTATGATTTCACACTTCCTTCTCCATGTTCCCAGTCCTAACGTCTCCAACTGCAAAGGTTTGCGCTTGCCTCACAAAGCCGCGTGACAGAATTTCCTTTTAATTAGCACATTCATAACAGCAACAATAATTCTAATCATTAATACGCTGCTCACCCCACTTAGGAACAAACCAAATGGCAAGAAGTCAATGTTAATTTTAAAACACATGTAAACAAGGATCCTGGAAGGCCAAACACAATAACCTTCTGGCATTATTAATGGCAGAGAATGCTTTCCGTGGAGCTTGGGAAGTCAACGGTACACTAATCACACCCCCTCTTCCCCCACTTACACTTTTTATTAATGGAGATCAATTAACCGTTGCGTAGGGGCTTTAAAATATATATATATTCTTCCCCAATAGCGTGTGCTTCATGAGGACAGAGATCATGTTTATGGGTCTCCCTGAGTCCACAGTGTTGTCTGCACACAGTAGGTGTCCAATACATCCTTGTGGAATGAATGGATTAATCAACTCTCAAAGGTGTGCGGGCAGAGCTCTTGTGAAAGAACAGAGCCCTGATGTGTCAGGACACCATTTCACGAAGCAAGTTGGGCATCAGCACCTTTTCTCAGATATTGAACTGGCCCAGCGTCTGGACCATGAGGCCCTGAGCATTCATTCAAGAATTCCTAAGAGTTACTTTCATTCGGATGAAACAATTAATCCAGTTCTATCTTGGGTCACCGGGATAACAGACTTCCGATGAATATTGCAACACAAAATCCATGTCTACGTTGGCGTTTATCTTTGTGATCGAGCGGGTGCCTGGTCATCAGGGAAAAGGACATCGCTTGGCTTCTTCATAGAGCGTTTCTCACTCTGTGGGGGCTTGCACATGTTCTCAGCTCCCAAGTTTGGGAAAACGGTTGTAGTTATACCTTCCCCACTCAGCACTGTGACATCCATAAGTCTGGGCAATGCGTGGGGCCGCCACCTGTCTCCCTCGCCTGTGACTCCACTGAGAGGCGTCAGGCTATACAGCCAGGACCGCATTTCAGTGCTGGCCCTCGTGACGGACCCGGGATGTCTACGATCATTTCCTCTGCTGCCTTCCATATCACTGAACTGAAGCGATCAGGCCTGTCAAGAGCGAGGGCCCCAGATGAAAGGCCAGTGCATTAAGACAGAGCATAATTGCCAGCTTCTGAGTTTCTGACATTAATCGTTTTACTGAAAGAAGACAGTGGAGGTCCTCTCTCTCTCTGTCTCTCTCTCTCTCTCTCTCTCTCTCTGTCTCTCTTTTATTGCCAGTACACAGGAATTATGGAGGGGTGGGGGCTAGGGAGAAAAAAAACCCCTCCACCAACAAGGTTTGCTAATTAAAAGTAATATGTTTTCCCAGTTTTTTGGCAATTTGATAACACAAAACACTTACTTGGGGGCCACAGGGGGAAACAAACTGAGACAGATAAAAAATGTTTTGTGTTCATCCAAGCACAACTATGTTAATGCGTATTATCCCATTAATGCGCATCAACATCGGGAATCGGCTCACCAATGCAAGCAAGAAGCATACACTTATCATCATTTGATAACATGTTTAATGACAGATTGACGGGAGATTTGCAAATGTGAACTGGCATCAGTGTTGCTAACTTCAGCTCCTGCCGCCGCCTCTGCTATGCCAGCATATTTATGTGCATAATTTGATTTCTCAGCCACACTGTTAGTACATTTTTAATATTAACTATGCACGAACAGACAGCCCAACTTAAGTTGCACTGATGGTTGCAGTTCATTAGATTGAAAAAGATGGGCAGACGTGACTGAGATGGAGGCGGCGGTCCAACGCCCAAGAAGCGACGCCGAACAGGCGCGCTCGGCTCTCAACACGCCCGAGCTACACATCTCACGTTGTCGCAAGTGGCGGAGATCTTGTGGATGAGGGAGTGGGAGAAGGAGAGAGCCCCTGCCCTGGGCGCCCGGGGCGGGAGCTTAACACCGAGCCCGGGCGACGGCCGCGTGCATGTTGGCCTTTCCCCCCATCGCCTCTGCTCGCTCCACGCGGATCATGATGCCACACTCATGCCCTTCGCTTCCTATGCAGCAGGGGAGTATGAGCTTTTCTTCATTCTTCATGAGCCCGGGCCACGGGCAGCTGCTCAGGGAAGCCTCCTTGAAGTGGGAGCGGGGCTGCTCGTAGCTATCTGGGGGAGGCATGCTCATCTACCATTGCATTGTGCGCCCGTCACGTAAGGCTTGGGCGGCCCGGATGAAGGACGTCACCTTGCTCCCTTTCCATTTCTTCATCTGCAAGATGGGCATAAGAGTATCACCTACTCCACAGGGGTTAAAGCTTAAAGAAGCCAAAGAAGAGAAGTGCTCAGCCCCAGCATTTGGCACATAGCCAGCTCACAATATATGTTCATTCTTATTATTTTATTTCTGCATTTTTTTGGGGGGGGGTAATTTAAAAACATAGAAGTCTACTCCCCAGGCCTTAGAATCAAACAAAGCTGGGGTTTCTTCTTCTTCTGCTTTTTTTTTTTTTGTTTATTTATTTATTTTGAGAGAGAGAGAGAGAGAGAGAGAGAGAGAGCGGGATAGGGGCAGAGAGAGAGAGAGAGAAGGAGAGAGGGAATTCCAAGCAGGCTCCACATTGTCAGTGCTGAGCCCAATGTGGGGCTTGAACCCATGAACCGTGAGATCATGACCTGAGCTGAAATCAAGAGTTGGATGCTTAACTGACTGAACCACACGAGTGCCCCAAAACTCGGGTTTCAACCCAAGCCCTACTAAGGCTGTGTGATGGTTAAATCACAACTTCTGTGGGTTTTGGGTACCTCATTGGCAAAACAGGGTGATTCCAGGGACACATCTGGCATGCTGGCAGGAAGGATATGATGATGATCAGATAAGAAGGTCTAGAGGGCCGTGGACATCGTATGTGTTCAGTAAGTCAGGCTTTATTTCCTTTGGGGGATCAGGACAGTGCCTGTGTTCTGGCTCGTGGAGTCAGTCAAAAGTACATTCAAGTTTTGGTTCTGCTGCCTCCTAACTGTATGATCACCTTTGTGACATTCGGTTTTTGGCCCTACAAAATGGGGATTCAGAATGGAAGCTGCTTCTGGGGATTTGGGGAGGCTGAAAGGAGAGAATACGTGGGAACCTACTCACTCAACGTTAGCTCATTGTTACTAAAGACTGCATCTTTGGGGCTTCAGTGGTGCCTGGCACATAATAAGCGCTCAGTAAATGTTTGTTGATTGGATAGTGAGAGAGATCAGCATTGATATTCGGAAAGGCTCAGGTCAGTCCTGGGAAAGATTTGTCCAGGGAACAAGGCAAAAAGCCTCCAGGAGTCTGTAGCTGAGATCGGGGGGGTGGGGGGGGGGTGGGGGGGGTAACCAAAGCAAGTATATGGAGACTGGGCTGTTGAAAGTCATCAGATAGTGAGGAGGGCACCTGTTGGGATGAGCACTGGGTGTTGTCTGGAAACCAATTTGACAATAAATTTCATATTTTAAAAAAAGAAAGTCATCAGAGACACAGAGAACAGCCTTTTCGTGCAAATCAAGGAGGTAGTGGTAACTGGCATTAAATGAGCGCCTACTGTGTGCAGAGTGCTAGGGGCTTCCTTATCTCTTTCTCATTTAACCTTCCCATCAGGCTTTACGTGGGCTATTAGCCCCGTTTTATGGAAGAAGAAACTGAGGTTTGACTGTGGGCCAAGTCTCGAGGGCAGAACGGGGGCTCCAAGATAGACAGTATTCAATTCACATCTGCCAGCTGAACCTCCGAAAGGTCGGCAACCTGCTGAGGGGCCACCACTTACAGGTGCCAGGGTTTGGACCGAGCCCCACGTGCTGTCTAGCTGCTCCTTTCAGGCGGGAGGCCAGAAGGAAGAAATGCAGAACGGTTAGCCTGGCTGCCGTGTGCGCTGCTCCTCGTGTATGAAGGTGGCGTTCCTGTGTCAGGGCGTGTGATTTGTGTCATTTGTCAGCTGCAACAAGGAGCTTCTGCGGGGACTCATCCCCACTCTCAGATGGGGCGAGAACCTGGACACGGGGAAGCCCGTCTGAGGACATCACTTCCGTAGTGATGCCTCACTCCTGCCTTCTGCGTGTTTTCCCTTCCGACAGGCACACGTGCTTTGCATGCTCAGCGTGTCTTAAGTGCCTTCAAGCTGATTCCCTGCCTGGGAGGACCCCTCACCAATGGCGGACTGAGGTCAGGGCACCAGAGCCCAGCCCTTGTCTCCAGAGGGGTCGAATCCGGGAGCATAATGAAGACCATCTAGCTCCCTGTGGGATCAGAGTGAGGCTGGGACTTTCCCTGAAATCACACGCATGCCTGGCTTTCTCCCCGTCTCTTATCAGTCTCCTCTGGGGGGCGCATTCCTAAGAAATGACTGGTCCAGGCACCTTCATACCAGAGTCTGCTTCTGGAAGCTGCCCCCAAGATGCCATCCCCTTAGACCCGGGGCTGCCAAACTGCAGCCTGTGGGCCAAATCCGGCCCTCCGCCTGGTTTTGGAAATAAAACTTTATCGGTACTCAGTCCCACCTACTCGTCCCGCAAAGCCTCAAGTGTTTGCTCTCTGGTCGTGTGAGAAAACAGATCTGCTGACTGCCGTGCAAGATAGTGCTCTGAACACACGCAGTCTTTCCCACCTCAGCAACTCTGAACATGCTGTTCCTTCTGCCTGGTGTCCTCCTTCCTTGACTCGGTGGCTGATCGATCGCTCCTCACTTTTTAGGCCTGGGCAAAAATGTCACTTCTTCAGAAAGACCTTCCCTGCCCACTCCTCCAAAGTAGCCTTCTGCTATTGAGTTCCTGCCTTGGTTTATTGGCCGCGGTTCCCTCCGTCGTCACCAGCCAGCACATAAGCTCCGGGAGGAGTAGAGACCCTCTCTCTCCGCCTTGCTCATTTCTGGATCCTCGTGCCTGGACAGGGTAGAGACTCAAAACTATCTGTTGACTGACTGGTGAGGAAGAATGTAAAACCCAGCTGGGGCTAGAAGTCAGGTGCTACATCACGACGGGCGCTGGGTAATCTGATCCTCATTTTGAGTCTGTACTCCCAAAGCAATGGGAACATATTTCATACCCAAGCCGCATTAGTGCCTAGACATTTATTGCCTCTGGTATTAATTTGCTTGTTTTGCCACATTATGTAATGGGAGGTCACTTTCTGCTATAAGCTATAATTTTTGAATTTTATGATATAGATCGACCTGCTTCAGGAACCTGGCTCTAAAGAGCCTTGATGTCAAGGGGTCAAGAAAAAGCTATGCTGCGTTAATGGTTTTAATTAATGCATTAATTTCACAGCGCTTTTCTTGGGGGCTTCATGTGTGTAGGCTCCACGTGTGAGATGTTCAGGGAGCTTCCTGTTAAGAAAAGGAAGGCACCCTCACGTGCACATTCAGGTGGTTCATTCTGCACGTGAAAGCCAGAATCATCTTTAGAAATGCCAACTGCATCATGCCCTCCCCCTATTTGGATCCCCTTAATGAACCTCGAGTAATCTAAACTCATCACTATGGCCTGCACATTTGAGTTGGGCTAAGTATTCAAACTTACTTCTCTCTGAGCTCACAGAGTTCCAGCAACACTGGCCTTCTTTCAGTTTCCCTCAATACTCCCGGCCCTTACTCGCCTCAGGGCCTTTGCACTTGCTGTCCCTGTCTCACATCCTCTTTTCATTTATTGCAGGACTGGCTCCCTCAATCTTTCATATCTCAGATGTCACCCCTCGAAGAGCACCCAAAGTAAATGAATACTACGGCTCTTCAGGCCCTTAAGTACTTTATTTATTTCCTTCATGGGACCTGAAGTGATCTTGCTTACTAAGTTGTTTTCTTGTTTCTTGTCTTTCTCTTTCTGTAAGATCCCCCAAAGGGAGGGAAATGGTCCATCTGTTCACTGCTATATACTTGGGGCCTAGTATGGTGCTGAGACGTAAGAAAATACACAATAACGTACCATCAGATAGTTGTAAATTTAATAAAGGAAGTCAAGTGATGGGAAAGAGGCATTTGAGAGCGTTGGATGGCTTTCGATCAGGGCTTGGCAAACTATGGCCTGTGGGCCAAATCCAGCCCACCACCTGTTTCTGCAGGGCCCATAAACGAAGAAGGGTGTTTACATTTTTAAATGGCTGAAAGAGTCAAAAGAAGAATGACTTTTCTTTTTAATGATGCATGAAAACTATATGAAATTCAAGTATCAGTGTCCATCAATAAAGTTTTATTGGAATATAGCCACACCTCTTCATTTACACATCTCCTATTACTGCCTTTACGCTGCAAGGGCAGGTTGAGTAGTTGTGACAGGGACTGTGTGTCTGTGACCCAGAAAATATTTCCTATCTGGCCCTTTATGGAAAGCTTTTGATGACTCCTGACTTAGATCTTCAGAGAAGAGTCCTTGAAGAAGATGATGTTGAAGTTGAGATTTAAATGATGAGAATGGTTAATATAAGGATCAGAAAGACTGTATTTGAGGTCCCTTGGGCAGAAGAAACACTCCTGAAACGGTAGCCCTTGTCACTACGCTGTGAGGTCCGAATTGGGACTTTTAATCTGGCAGTCATGGACCGAATAAACTGGTGCCTGGTGGTGAGTTGAGTCCTGCCAAGAGATAGAGTGTGCTTCAGTGAACTGAATGGCCGTAGAAACCGAGGTCGAACAGGTGTCGTGGTATGGAGGTCCGATAAAAATATTAGTGATGAAATGGACAGTGGTGGGAAAGAGGGGAGAAAGAGGAAGGTCCATCGATCCTAAGCCGGGGACAGCAGGGGGATAATGGGACCACTCACTGTCATTCAGAATAAGAAAAATTAGTAGGTGTCAGGACGGCGAAGGGATGGCCTAGGTCAAGCTTGACTAAGATGAGCTGGATTCAGAGTCATCTGCGCCCCCACATCCCCCCTGGGCATCCCAATCTCAGCCCAAGCTGTAACATGCTGACCCCACCCAACGCTCCCAGGAGCGTGCACCTGACCCACGCTGAAGAGACAACATCCCATTTTTCCCAGTCTTAGGCATTGCTTCACACGTATTGTGACCTCACAGGCCAACTGAACTCAGTCTCCATAGATGGCATTCCTGGTAAACAGCACTCTTTCTGCTGACACCCCTAAGCTGGGGTGGACTATAGCCCTGGTGCTGGTCCAGGCCATCTTGCTGTTTGTCTGAAAATGAAGACAAAACAGAGGAGATCTGAGCTGAGCGATGAGGGAAGACCAAGTTCCAATGACATCCATCCTTTGAACCCAAGATTCATCTGCGCATGAAACCAACTCTATCCTCGGATGCACTGGCAAATTCCCTGGTTTACTAAATTAAGTTTGGCTTGGTCTGCAGTCGATTATAAGTAACAGATTCTGATAAATGCAATTTAGAGTTAGCATGCTGAACAGTTTTAATGATTGTTTCCAAAATAATTTTACGGCCCATATTTTCAGAGTTAAGGAAGATATTAAGCGAAGCCAAGAGGAGGACCTAGTCCCCTGACTGCCAATCAAGGCTCTTGAGATGGGAAACTCCTCCTGACACAGTAGAGACAACTGAAGTGATATTGTCTATCCCTTTAATAAGTGATCTCGGCAGACTCCTATATACTTCTGGGCTGCCTTCTGCTTCCCTGGGTTTTGGTTCTCTCCTCTGGTTGCCAGCTTCTGCTCTCTGTTGCCTCCTCTAAGCGACAGTCTGGATGGTCTCACCCTTTCGGTCTCACTTGATTTTGTATACCAAGCCAGGACCTTCCGTAGAGTTCATGTTCTTGCTCACACAGGACCACGTCAGACAGGCTCAAAGACTGACTTAAAGCTAATATAAGCAAACATTTTTTTAGAGCACTCACAACACGCCAGGTACTGGGCTTAACGCAGTGGGTCTCAAAATGTGGTCCCTGGATCAGCATCCTGCTATCATCTGGGAATTTGTTGGAAATGCAAATGATTGGGTCCCACCCAAGATCCAAGGGATCTGACGCTCTGGGGAATGTGTTCAGCTACCTGGATTTTAGCAAGGCCTCCAGATGGTTCTCAGGTTTGAGAACCATTGGCTTGAAGCATTACCTAGATTGTCTCCTGCAATCCTGTCTATCGAGCCCCGAGGGAGGACAGTTATCCCCATTTTAGAGATAAAGAACCTGCATCCTAGGGAGGTTAGGCATCTGCCCTTGCCGCTAGGGAACAGTGGAACTTGGATTCAAACCCAGGCAGCCTGACCCACAAAACCCCTCCCGTGCTCTCCAGCGAGGGTGGACACGTTACTTCGCGCACGTCTTCCCCAGATTCACATGTCCTACTGCCTTTTTGCTGATTCTTAGGGAGCCTTAGGACCACTTCTCAACCGCCGAGACATTTTCCACTTAAAAATAAAAAATGGTTGCAAGCCAAAGGAAACGGTCGGGTCCCCCGGGGTCCTGGGGACTGGCACCGAGGCATTTGTGACCCGCAGCCTGCAGCCTCCTCTCTTGAAAATCACCTCGCCCTTTCCAAGTCCCCTTTCTCCCGCATTGCATGTCTCCCCAGCTCCTACCGTGCGGTTACAGATGCCACTTTGCTCGCGGTGATTTATAAGCAATCGCTAATGCTTGGTTATAATTCCCCATTTCAGATGCGAAAATGGCTCATCATGTGCACCACAAGGGCCTCTCTACGATGATATATAATTTAAAAATTAACACGAGGACAGAGGAGACTCTGCATTTTTGAACTAGGAACTTAGAGATTCAGAGGTTACAACTTGATAAGGTGAGCTCAAGGAATGAGATGAGTCATTAAAACAAATGCCTCTGTTACATGTTTCCATGACTTCAGAGCTTTTCTAGCATCTTCCAGTTCACCCGCACTTGTCAAAGTGCATGCCCACAAGTGGTATATTTATATTAGGGTATTTTTCCCCATTGTTACAAACATCCTCTAATTCCTGACACAGACCTTCCCGATATAAACCATGCTGTCGGAGAGCAGGCAAAGCAGAAAAAAAAATCAATGCTTGATCTCCAGCAAGGGCCAAACAGAGCTGAACAGCACAATCAAAAAGAACTTATGGCGATTCTCTGGAAGAACCTACCGCTGTGTTTACAGCGTCGCTGGCTCTGGGTGGAGATGGGCCCAGAAGACTTTGGACAGTTGAATGTGCAGCACGCCGATCTCCAGGGAAGGGGATAGCGACAGTGACAGATGCGGGGCGTGGTGGGGGGGGGGCAGGGCAGACAAGAAAGGCAGGGACGGAGAAAGTGAGCTGGTGCAAGAGGGAAAGATAGGGGAAGGATTTTGCACGTGTAATGCTCAAGCCAGTTTGGTGCCTGTATTGGTCCAACCTTTCGTGGCTTTGTGGCCAAGCCTTTTCCCAGTCTGCTCCGCATCAAGTGGTTGCAATTATGGATTGCAAATTTATTGACATTTGACATCTGCATCAGCCTTCCTCTGATCAACAGAACTCTCGGCTGCCAAACGGAATAATTACAGAAGATTTTAGCCGTCATGGAGGTGCCAAAAAGGTCATTAAATCATCTTGAAAAAACAATGTGTTTCTCCATCTCATCTCGCCGGTAAATCTTCCGTTGGAGTTGGGACCACCTAGGGTTGATGCTCAGAGAGGGGGGCTGAATTACAGAATGGAGAGAGGAATTAAATTAGGATTGAAAAATAGGAAGGCAGGCACAGCAGGGACCTCTTGTTTTGTGCTTCATAATTTCTGGAGAAGCATAGAGATCGCGGCGTACTTTTGTCAAGAAATGGATTCTCCTCAGGAAACAGGCTGTAATGGCTCCCTCAGGAGTTGGGGGCGGTCCAGGGGCGATTCAGGAAGAGCAGTTGTAGCTAGACGCCCACCGAGGGCCCCACAGTACAGAGCCACATTTGTCTTAATGCTCTACAGGTCTCCGTTTGACATCCTTTCTCCTTTCCAGACAAGCGTGGTTGCAAGTGGCCTGGAATCCCCAGAAGCCACTTCTTCTCCATGCTCGCTGCCCCCCACTTCCTCCAGATCACCATCGTCTTTCCCTTCACCTGTCACTGGCTTCCTGCTTCTGTCCTTGACCGGTCTCACCCATTCAACACTCAGTAACCACTCAGGTCCTTGAAGGATGAACTAGATCATGCCCTTGCCCACTTAAACTCTCTCAATGACTTCTCATGGCACTTAGGAGGAACAAAATAGAAAGTTCTGAGGATGTTCGACAAAGCCCTGGCTTGCCTCACGCCCTCACCCCACTCCAAACACTCCCCTACCCCTCCAGCTCCAGCCCTCCGCCCTGGCCTTTCTCGGAATCAGATGCACCAACCCTTCTGTTTTCCTGCCTGGGATGTTCGGCCCGCAATTTGTCAGGTGACCGGCTCCTTCTCAACATCCTCCTTTTCCGCCCCTGATCCCCCTCTGTTTAAAGTAGGTGGCCCCGTCATAGTCTCTCACACTATGTTGTATTTCCTTGGCAGACCCGTTTTCCCGGGGCTCCGAGGATACGAGCCGTTAGTATTATTATCAATGTGTATTCTCTGATTAGAATGTAGGATCTGGGTTTCTTTTCTTCTCGGGGTGTAGCCCAGCACTTGGGACAGAGCCTGGCACATAGCAACTTCTCCAAGAGCATGAATTAAAGGACAATTGAACGAAGGTCTCTGATCGTCCTGCCACAGAGAATGCGGGATGGTTTGACTCATTCACCTGCAGGCGTCTATTGACTCTGTTCCCATGGGCATGCGTACCTTGAAAAAAGGCATTTCTTAGCCCTCGTGACAATGTTACTCCTCTGGGCAAATCATTCGACAGTGGGTTGGGTGGGAATGTTTCTCACCTTCTCGTACTTTTCTGGGCTGCACAGAACCCGAAGACGCCTTCCTCCACTTGGGGCTTCTATCATGCTGCGCTCTGTGCTCGGGGTTTCACGTGCTTTATCTATTCCATCTGCCTCACTGACGAGTGACACACGCATTATTGTCATTTCACACATGGCGGATGTCAAAGAAAGTTATGATCACCTCTTAGATACTGTCCCTTTCTCCCTCCCTTCCTTCCAATATTTATAGAGTCTGCATGGACGAGCTAATCAGGTGCAGCCCCCAGCCTCCTGGACCTTAGAGGCGGCTGCCATCTCTGCCTCATAAACCAAAGGCTTCGGGGGGAGTCCGGGGCTTCACCACTTCAAAGCCCTACAAAGTCAACTTCATGAAAATGATGTTCACATACTTCAATAAAGCAAACCTGTTCTGAACATCTATCTCGGAGGTTCAAATGATAAGTTTATATACCTGAGCAGGAGCCATCACATGTGTATCAACCGGCTTCTCGGCCCCATCAGCATCCCCTGTCTGCCATCTTCTCCCCAAAACACGGCTCTAACCATGCTGAACCGTGTGCGTTTTCTGGAATGGACCTCCCACTCGATTTCACTTACAAGGCTTCCCTCTTGTCATGCCTTTTAACCACGGGGGCCTCCCCCTTCTCCACCGGCTGGCGCCTTTTCTCATTCCAGGCAGCCTAGATCTCTGCTCATTTGGTCAGATGCCCTTGAACCCTCTTGTCTCCCACGGGATGAGTACTTCCCCTGGAATAGCACTGAGCTCAGCGTAAGTCTTGGTGATGTGACGTCCTTCCTCCGCAATGGACTGTCCGTGTTCTGAGGGCAGAGCCGGCCTCTGTGTTGCTTATCACCGTAGTCCTTGCACGGACCGCAGCCCCCAACCCATGTTTACTGCACGAGGCACGTTTTCATATTTGTCTTCCCCAGATGGACGTTCCCGAGCCACACGATGTGACTTGCTTCCAGCACATTATCATTGCAATTGTCGCGGTTATTAAAATCTTGAGACACATGAGCCCACTCTTGATTCTAGGGCGGCTACATTTTAACGATGATGAGAGTAGCTCTCTTTGAGGATTTCTAGGTGCCTGGTATTGTCCCAGGAAGAGACTCCACAGGTTTGCTGTCAATTTCTCTTACGACTACGTGAAGGCAGCCGTCATGCAGCCACTTGACAGAAGAGCTTTCTGAGGGTCAGAGAGGTGACGTGACCTGCCCTAGGTCCCTCATCTAGAAAGTGGAGATGTGGTCCTGGGACCCAGGCTTCAGTGGCTCCAGAGCCCATGGACGTCTGCCTGAGTTTAGCTGCCCTATCGCCTCCGTCCTGAGATTTCCAGGCATCAGGACGTCCCTGCGTCCCGAGACTTGGTGACAGGCCTCCCCTCCACTCCGGCATCCTCCCACTTCTCATTCTCTCACATTTCTGGGATAATGAGGTCCTGATTGGTCCTTTGACTTCTAAGCCAGAGCAAATGCTACCCAATAGGGACCCATCTCCATGGTTACCGCACACCAGAGAATGCACCAGAAGGTAGCACAGGGGGATGCAGCAAATATGGGGGAGGAGGGAGTCATAAACAATTAAACATGACAAAAACCTCTGGTGAACCAAAATAGAATTATTTGACTGTGAAATCGAGTAATGTAGCATTGAAAATAACATAACCTGAAACATCATTTTTTTTTTTTCCCTCCATAGATGAAAAAATACCAGCTAAACCCATGCATGGTGAAATTGCCAATATGTTGGAGGGCCCCAGTGGCAGGAAGTTGTCTCAGTCAAAGGTTTGGGCTTTTGGGATACTGATATCTTTTTTTTTTTTTTTTTTTTTTTGTCCTCCCCCTGTTCCTCAAAGGGCAAAGTAACTTGCCAATAACTCGGGGCCGGGGTTCCCATCTCACACTTTTCCTACTTTGGCGCAGCGCCCGATGGAATTTAACGCAGGGGATGCCAGAAAGGGGCTGAGAGACGTTTCGGCCAAACTCGTGGCTCGAGGGAGGGAAGTCATTCATTCACCCACACTTGGTGTCCAGCCCTGCAGCCGGCGCTCGCTGTGATCTTGGGGATCACGTCACCTCTCTGAGGCTGGTTTCTTCACCTGGGAGCTGGGTGTCCGTCAGAGTTGTTTGTAGAGTTTCGGGTTCAGATTGATGGAGACAATACGTGGGGACGACCCAGTACAAGAGCGGGACACCGTAAATGTGCCATAAATGTCAATCCTCTGTCAGTATCGATCGCGACAAGGACAATAGTGGCACTGTTTGAAGCACTTTCTTCTTACCACCTTTAATCAACCTCGTCCCCATCAGTATCCGCATTGAAACTCCAGCGCAGACCTTGCGAAGCATGGCCCAGCCACTGGTGATTTTTAACTCGAGCGAGTAGACTTTTTCAAGGTAGCTGGGGGCACAGAGGCAAAGCAGAAGTCAGAGGGGAGGAGATGCACGGTACTGCGATGCTCCGTGCTTTCTCGGGGCCCCCCCAGCACCACCGGACGCTTCCATTCCACTGCCTCCCCCGCCACTGCCCACCCCCAGCCCCCCACCCCTGCCACCGCCCGGAGCTGATTTAATTAAATCTGTACACATAGGCTCTCCTTCTTTCTTCAAATAAAATGGCACAATCCATCCCACATCTTGATTTAAGCCTTAAGCAAACAGAAGGGGATTTTTTTTTTTTTTTTTGAGGTAGGTGATCAAGGCGGGAAATAAAGAGGAGGATGAAATTCATCACGGGCTCGCGCGTTGCGGGCCAGACCCAGCGCTGAGCTCTGCCCAGGCACTGTTTTAGCTCATCCTCGACACGAACTGCAGAAGGAAGGAACCGTATTTACTGCCACCCAGTCTCTGCCAGTCTTTCTTGTCAACTTGAACACGGATTTTGGTTTTGAATTTTCCCAGCATCGCGAGATGACCCCAAATGGAACGCCCTCTGTGCCCCAAATATATGCTGTGTCTTCTGCAAGGAGAATAAGTAAAGATAAAAAAGAATAAAAAACCCAAAGAAATAAAGACCATTCCAGGAGAAAACCCCCACCACCACTTTCCACATAGCCCCGGCTGCCTGGGCTCCGGGGCGGGGTGTGTGCTCTCAACAGCAGCACAAAGTTCTCTAAAGTCCCCAGAGGTGATGGGCGCCTTCAGCTCCTGGCATCCCGTGTCCCCGCCAGGCGAGCCTCATGTGACATTCACCCTGGATTTCATGGGAGAACATGACATGCCCTGATTTGCAACAAACTGTTCTCTCAGAGGGGAGAGTCGGGGAAAGAAAGCAGCCCCCCACCACCTCCTCTTGTGGTCTCCTTAACATGATCTCCGTGGCCTACATATCATCCCACAAACTGCCCTGCGAGTCTTGCAGGGCGTGGCGTCGAGACTGATTTAAAATCCCTGCATTGCTAAAACTGCATTGTTCTTCATCAAGTTGAGTCATTTTTATGTGAAGTGTCAGGATCCCTAACAAATAACTCCTGCCAGACAAATCAAGTTCCTCGTCTTAGAGCCGTGGCTAAATAGTTTATAGCTTTAATCTGCTCACCGAGGTGTGCAGTCTATGACAGTAATTATAAATGCAAGGAGAAATTATAGCTGAATGCTTTAACTGCATTAGGAGCTGTTTGATGAACAATCATGAGTGCCTGCTCGTTGCCAACAATAGAGGGCAAGTTAGTGTCAGTGCATTAGAGAGATTTCAGTTCTGCATGGTGCTTCTTCCCATTTACCACAGAATGTCACTTGTCTTCTATAAAGTAGAAAAAAAGCACCGTGGAAAGCTTTAAACTTGATAGTTAAAAAAAAAAAAAAAGACAAAGAGAGAAATGCAGGGGAAACTGTTTATCATTATGACTTTTTTTTTTCCGCCTGTTTTGTTTGGCGGCTGGTTCGGTTTCGAATTAGTTCACTGAAGGTAGCTGCTTGTTTACTTACGAGGGGCCTTTAAAAAAAAAAAAATCCCTCCTCTAGCCATTTTCGAGACATCTTTATAGACAAAGACTTTGTTACGTGCAGGGGCAAGTTCAGCATCGGCCCAGGCAGAAGATCTGGTGATCGTGCGTGTGGCCCCCCACGAAGTCCTTCTCCCCATCTGTATCTACCTAAGCTAATGACACAATTCAGCTCTTTATTTTCCCCTCCTCACTTTCGCGGAAAGACGTTTTTAATTTAGCTGAAGAATTACACAAATGTATTTTAAAGACATAAATCCATATAAAAAATATGAGCTAATTAAAACATTGCACTCCCTGTCGCTCATGGATTTTCAATTTAGCGAAAGAAAAAAGAATTGCATCTGGTTAAATGAAAAGATGATACTGATGGCAGATTGGAGTAAATGAAAAATAATGTTACTCTATATTAAAGCACCAAATTATACACGTCAGGATTGAGATTTCGAAGGTCCCAATGAGGAGGAAAGTGCAACAGAGAGGGGGGCCAGCCATGTGCGAGGGAGTCAAGCCAGATCGCTTGCATAAAATGAACGCATTCCAACAGGCTACACATTTGTTTCTTGCTGCGTTGGAAATGCGCGAGTCTTGTAGCCGACCCTGTTCCTGAATTCTCAGTTTGCTTCCCTCAAGTGAGAGTCAGGATAGTGATCAAAAAAAACAAAAAAAAAAAAAAACAAAAAAAACAAAAAAACCCCAAAAAACCCAAAAAACAAAAACCAAAAAATAAACCAAACTGTACATGTGAATTTTTACTGGAATTTGGGTCATTCCTTGGTTAGACGCTATATGGCAAATGTACAACTGCCTGACGGGACAAGGAAATCATAATCAAGAGAGCGAGATTTGCTTCACCCTGCGGGCCAGTTCCAGCACCCGTCCCCCCCCCCCCCCCCCCCGTTTCAATATCTGAAACTCTCTCGGTGGAGAAGCCAAGAGGCGGTAGAAGGTGATGAGTGTCAAGCAGTCCCGGGCTGAGTCCGCCTCTGCCCTTACTGTGCGTTCTTGGACAAATCCTGAAACGCTTAGAGCTCCTTGCAAATTAGGATGATATGAATAACCATGCCTGGCTCGCGGAAGAGGCCAGGAAGTGGGAGTTTTGCTGTCATTTGCTATCATTATGATCAAGTAGCAAGTGGAGGCTTCCACGGGGCCACCTGGGAAGAGCCCACGCGTCCCACATGCTGCAGGTGCGGCTGAGGAACGTGGTGGAAACCAGCAGGGACGGTGGAGGACTAAGTTTTCCTGTGAACCTACTGGTTGCCAGGCTTTCTGGGAAAGAATTGCACAGGCTAGTTAATTCTCAGAGTTTTCTAGGACGGGAGGACTGTGTCCACATTTTATAGACCCAGAAGTGGGCCAGATCTTAGAGACGGTGGATGCATCCTGGGCAGCCTCGGAAACCACCATTCATTCCCCTCCTGGGCTTCCCCCACCCGGGATGGGGCAGACGCCCCTCCCGTGTGCTCCACTGACCATTTACCCCAGAGCTGCCCATCTGTGTGTCTGCCGTGAGCCTCCAAGGCAGAGTCTCGTCCCGGTCACTGGTTTATTGCCCGGGATCAGGGTGGTGCGTGGCCTGGAGCGATAGCCTTCTGGGTAGGTGATCACGAATGAGTGAGGTTCCGAGATTGTGGGAATTCACCCCGAATCTCTCTGCCTCCTCTTCCTCCCCTGTGACACGGTGGAATCCAGCCCTAACTTATAGGGCTGTTTGTGAGAATAAAGTGAAATAATGTTTGTAAAGCACTTGCCACAGGGCTGGCACATTTGGCTACTATAATCGGAGGGTCTACTGGCTCCCCATTACGCGTCCATTGCTGAAGAGTGGCTGGTGTGTAGTAAAAGCACAAGCAGTGTTTGTTGTAAGATGAAAGAGACTCAGGGAGGGGAAACAGGGACGAAGGGAGGGAGGAGGGGAGGGAGGAAGGAGGGAGGAAAGGAGAAAGGGAAGGGGAAAGGAGGGAGGGGGAGGAAGGAGGGAAGGGAGGGAGGAAAGAAGGGAGGTAAGGAGAAAGGGAAGGAGAAAGGAGTGGGGGGGGAAGGAAGGAGGAAGGGAGGGAGGGAGGAAGGAGGGAGGTAAGGAGAAAGGGAAGTAGAATAGAGGGGGGGAGGTAAGGAGGAAGGGAGGGAGGGGGAAAGAAGGAGGGGGGTAGGAAGGAGGGAAGGAGAAGGGAAGGAGGAAGGAAGGGAGGGAGGTAAAGAGGAAGGAAGGGAGGAATATGCCTGTAACGGATGAAGGAAAGGGCCATGTCTCTTACAGACATTAATGAATCCAGCCCCTTTGCTCTTTCCAGAATGCCATATAATCCATTTGTGAGGGTTGCCAGATTTAGCAAATAAAAATACAGAATGCCCAGTTAAATTGGAATCTCAGAGAAACAATGAGTAATTTTGTTTGTTTGTTTTTTTAGTAAAAATACGGCCCATGCAATACCTGGGACATGCTTATTCTACAAACTTGTCATTTATCTGAAATTCACATGTAACTGGACATCTTGTATTTTATTTGGCAAGTTTACATGCTGTTCACCCTGAAAGTGTGTCTTTCTCAAATCGCCCGCAGCAAAGGTGGCTGCTTCTTGGACTCGAATTCATTCTTGCCCCCCATTTCGGGACGAGGTGTGCTGCTAACCTTGCACGCTGCGTTACACGGAAATGACTGTAATTTCAAGTCTTTATGCATTTTAGACTCGTTGATTTGCTCTTTGTTTAATTTCTGTTCCTCGAGAGCGTGCGGTTTTTAAAGGTATGTACAAATACCGACTGAAATTGTTTTAGAACACTCCTGTCCTAAAACAGGGCTGCACAATGTAATGTTGTCTAATTAATTTTTAACGAAAAGTCGCCTTTCCTATTTGGCCGAGCACTGTGCAGGGTTCAAGACCCATCTGAGAAAGGAAAGAAAATTCGGGGCAGAATTTGCATCTTGCGGAGAACACAGACGCGGCAAACTCCCAATTCTTCCGTATGCTCGTGACCACGCTTTTCTCAAACATCGTGTCGTTTGGTACAACTTGTGGTACCTCGCATACCAGCTAAAATCAGAGCGCCGGGTAACAGCCATCTTGTTTTGTGATCGTTTAAAAACATCTATGCATAATTCTAAGCCTTGGGCAACGTACTGAGTGTTGTTCTAAGAGAGGACATGCCTCCCGAGGCGACCAGAGCATCACGAAGCCGTCTCTGCGCAAAGTCGGGAGCTACTCCGCCAGATTGTCTTATCTTTAGTATTGACCCAAACACACCACACACGTACATTCCTACTGCTTTGAACGAGTCTTAAATACTCAAACTTGGTTTTCTGTCATCCTAGCTCGAAAGCACAGCATCACGGTGTTTATATAAGAACGGAGCTTTGGTTTCATATAGTGATTTACTCTGTAATACGGTGCTTCAAAAGTCCAAAGCCCGCGGAGGGATGAGAACAGAGCTATCCTGTCTTTGTATTTACCTTATTGGTTAAGGGCCTTTCGTGTAGGTTTTTCCAAATGATCAGTTTACTTTTGCTTCCTCAGAACAGACACGCACCATTCTGATTTTGACTAAGGCTTTCTTCTTCTCCCATCTCTCTATTTACATACCGCGATGTTTTGGCAACGATATTAATTTTTTTTCCAAAGAATGATTACAAACCTAACAGGTGGAAAATTGGTCTTTATTGTAGCACAAATAAACATTACCTATTGGTCCTCTTGACCATGGTTTGGACCCTGCCACTATGGGATTGGAAACATCTCTCTTCTCTCTGGGTATTCTGTATATATCCACCTTTTTTTTTTTTTTTCTTTTTCAAGGACCAGAAAAGTATAATAGCAAGTTACATAAGATTTAAAATGTTATATAGCAAATAAATAGAATGTCGCCAAGCCCCGAGCTCACTTAGAGATCCAATAGCTGACTTTTGGCTTTTCTTTCAATAGTGTGAGCTGAACAAATCATGCTTGGAAAGCAAGAGATGAATCTGCTGGTAGCACATTTTAATTATCGTGATAAAAACATGCAAACAAAACAATAGTCTTCATTTGCGCCCACGTAGCCATTGGACCTATAGGATGGGTTCCCCTTATATCAGAAGCTCTTAGATCTTCTCACTGAGGGGACAGGCCCAGATTTCCACCCTTTCTTTCATCCTGACCATCCTCACGCTCGGCAAGTCTCCCCACCTGACGTGAGGTGAGCCCAAAGCCGCACCCACATAAATATCCCTCCTTCCGCTTGGGAAGTCTGCCAGCGCTCATACCTTTGTGGCTCGATCTGAAAGTCTCCTATTTAAAAACAAAGGCTCTGACGATGGGGGGGGGGGGTTGGTGAGGGTGGATACAGTATTATCGGCTGTTCGTATCTTACTGTGAATGAACTGAAGGAACTAAGCTGTCACCTAGAGTGACATTGACTGGACTGGTAAGTGCTGAGGCTGTAAGTCAGGTCGGGTCCCCGTCTGGGGCGCGGCCCGAGGTGGGGGGACAACTTGAATATGTGTGGAGGTCCTTTGCATGTGGCGGGGGGGGGGGTCATGCTGAAGGGGAGAGAAAAGGAAGTAGACAAAGTACAAAAAAGAGAGATGAATGCATTGGGTGAAGACCCAGCCTTGAAAACAGTTGACATGGCCGGTGTGGCAAGACTGCCAAGGCATTTGACCTTGGCCTCTGTCCTCTTTCTTGGAGGTGACATAGATAGTCTGGGCACCAGTGACTATACAAGGCACAGAACTTCTATGATACATAATGCAAATTATCTGGATGCCGCGGGACCCCATGTGCATTGGCAATGGGCGTTCAGAAAGTCCTTTGTTTGTTTAGGTAAAATAAACTCTCGAGGGCATGCAGCGCATCTATCTTTGTTAAGGGTCGACGCTCATATTAGTCTATCCTAAAGAAAACCGAAAGATGAGAGAAGAAAGTAAGCTTCCTCTCTCTTCACCCCAGTGTTCTGCAGTGAATATTTTTCTGCCGTCTGCCTACAGGCCAGATGCCCTTTCCTAGCAACCCTAACAGAGGCGATAGACAGAGGGACGGGCGGGGCAGGTATCAGCAGCGATCGCTGAAAGGAAGCTGCCAAAAGCATCGACTGCAAGCAATAATAGCAAAGTCCACGAGCTGATTAGGAAATCTCTGCACAGCGGCTGCCCCCAGGAGCTCTGCAACGCTCATTCGGTTGCTCAGCCTTAACTCACTCCCTACGTCATCAGCATCGCTATGGGAAGGCGAGGGGGTGAGACGGGACCATGGTGGTGGTGGTGGGGGGGGGTCTGTACGTATTAATTAAAGTGAGGTGTAGCCTCGGCTGGAGGGCCTCGGGGTCCCTAAGGGGATCACGCCTCGTGAGGCGGTAAAATCTGCACGCGCCATCTCTCTGAACTCGTGTCCGTCTGTTCACCAACTCTAATCTGGAGACATTGGGAGAGCGGCTAGGACTTATCGCGTTCTAGTGTCTCATGCAAGTAAGTCCTACTCCAGCAGGCTCCTGTCCTCTTGGTACCGGGAGACGTGAGCTGCCTCTAAGCAGACCCATCTCCCAACAAGAAGCTCCTCACAAGGCTACTGTCCCGTCACCTGGGAGCAAACCCATACCTGAAGAGCTATTCCTCGTCCACGTCTGTGACAAACTGAGAGTGGTGTTCGGGTGACTTGGCGTGCGTTTTGCTCAGGTGGAGTTTTACTGCGTGTTTGCTCGCAAATGTCCGACAGCACAACTTACACTTGAACTTAGAGTCTGTGTCCTCTTCGCCAGCTACGGTTTCCGGAGACCTCTGAGCCGACGACACCCGCGAGATCTCTTGCTCCGCCTTGCCTTGCTGTTCTACCGCCATGCGGGTCATGTCCTTCATTTGGAAACCCAGGTGCGACTCCAGGTGGCTGATGTAGGTGGAAGGGGTTCTAAACTGGGAGGCACAGTCACTGCAATAAAAGACGGGGTGTCCTTTGTCCATGTTTTTCAGGAACTTCGTCCCGCCCGTTTTCCGAAGTTGGTACTTGACGTTTGCCAGCCAGTGGCTGATCGTGGTCATCGAGAGCCCCGTGAACTTCGAGATTTGCATTCGCTCTTGAGGGCCCAGGTCGGACAGCAGGTACTTGCCCTCGGACGTCTGGAACAGACTCGAGGCGAACTGCGCTTGTAGGATCAGGAGGTGCTGAGGGTTCCAGTTGGACTGCCGGCCCTTCCTCTTATGCAGGGTCGAGACCTCGCTGGAGACGTCCTCAAAGCGCCTGACATCCATTTCCAGCTTCATGGGGGCGCCCCGCGAGGAAGCGGCGGGCTTTGGGGTGGTGGCCTTGGGGAGGACCTTGACCATGTCGGCGATGTCAGACAGGGCGTGCTTCTGAGGTGGGGACGTACAGGATTGTGCTTGCGAGGACTCGGCTTTCTTGCTCTTGGACTTGGTCAGGTCGATGGGCTGATCGTTGCTCTCAAACAGGTAGCGCCTGGACACGCTGGCCGGCCGCGTGGGGGCAGGACTCAAGCCCGGCTTGTCCATGACGCCGAGACTCGACTTGTGGAACATCGACATTGTGCTTGAGCTTGGGCTGGAGCAGGAAGGGGAGCGCAGGGGTTCCGTGGCCTTGCCCAGGTGATTGTTCAGGACGGACTGCAGGGCGCTGAGTGGGTTGATGCATGGCAGGGCCGGGGCACGCGTGGGCAGGGCGCACCCGTTGCTGAGGGAGTGCGCTGGCTCGAGGGGCGGGCGTTTCTCGGGCTCGCCGCCCTCCTCCACCAGCCTGGCCTCCTCCTTCAGGAGACAAGCCTCAGCCTTCTTGGACTCGGAAGGGGTTTCGCTCTTGGAGAAAGCATCCCCGTCGCAGTGGCTGAAAGGTGAGGCCTCTTCCTGGGGACTTTCTTTCCCACACTCCTTCGCGACCTCGTCTTTGTCGTCTGGCTCCTTCTTCACTTGAGTGTATGGGGCCAGGTTGGTGGGCACAGAGACCAGCGGCATTACTTTCCACTTTGGGGCAATTGGCCTCAGCTTGTTGGTGAGGTTAGGGCGAATCTGCAGGACCTGGGATCCCAAGGGCAGGGCAGGCTTGGCGCCCTCCGACAGCTGATAGGCCGCGTGGATGCTGGGGTACGCGCTCCAGCTGGGAGCCCCGTTCTGGGCTTTGTTGATGGCCGTGGTGACGGTGTTCTCCAACGACTTCAAAATGTCCCCTCCGCCCTTGGAGCCGTCTTCCAAATCCTCCTCCCTTAGATACTGATACTTCATTGTAGGGTCTAACGGCTTCTGGAGAGCGTCTTCGTACTCCTCGCTCTTCAGGACTTTCTCGTCCTTGCTGATCTCCTCCGGTTTTTCCTTTTTGCTCTCTCTCTTCGGCTCGGTTGTAGAGGCCGCACGGTCAGAGGCAGAGTCACCTGACGGCCTGGGAGCCAGCGAATCGCTGTTTGGGGTGTCCGACAAAGCCTGCATTTTCTCCACGGCCAGCGGGTCCAACACCAGCTGCTTCCCTTTCTTGGAGGCAGAGCTGGTGACCTTGAGAAAGTGCCCCGTGACCATCATGTGGGTGGTGAGCTGCTGCAGGGTGTCGTGGGAGCTGCCACACTCCATGCACTTGAGGATCTGGGACTTGCAGGCCTCAAACTGCCAGGTGTAGCTGGCACCGTTCTGGTAGCCGTAGCGGTTGTTGGACGACAGCTGCAGGCCAGCCGTCTTCTGAGAGGAGAACGACTCCGCAAATGAGCCCGTGGTCGAGTCGGGGGAGCAAGGTCGGTTGACGTCGAAGACGCGCTTCTTGGCCGGGGTGACCGTTTTCGACGAAATGGTGGGCACTGGCTCCTTCAAAGGCACTTTTTGGTAATGTTTTGTTTTTATCATGTGGACGCTCAAATCTTGGAGGGAGTCGAAGGAGTCACCACAGAACATGCATTTCAGAACCTTCTGAGCATCCTCCTTGTCCATATCCTGGAAAGCCCGTTTCCGGGGCTTGGAGTAGCCCGTGGGTCTCAGCTTGTCCTTTTTGCGGTTGTCGTCTTGGTAGTGGCCCGTCTCATTCATGTGCACGGTCAGCTCCACCAGGGTGTCGTAGGCGGCGCTGCACTGCCGGCACCGGAAGCGGCTGGCCCCGGTGAACGCCGACCCGCACATCTTGCCGCTCTGCCGGTACAGCTGCACCGAGCTGAACAGGCTGGGCTTCCCCACAGATCGGGAAGGCAAGTTCTGCTGCAGGCTTTTGGACAGCGCGTCCTGATGCCAGTCGAAGTCGGTCTTGCTGCTGCCGTTGCGCGGGTCGCAGGGCCGCCTCTCGCCGCCGGACAGCTTGAAGCCGAGGCCCAGGCCCGACCAGTAGGAGTCGGACAGGATGTTGGCGTAGACGGCGGTCATTTTATCCATGCAGTTGTGGCTTTCGTTGGGAGGCTTGGGGTGCGCGCTGGCTTTCTTGTCCGCGGCGTCTCGACCGCAGACGCTCTTGACGTCCGACACCTGATCGCTGGCATCGCTCAGCAGAGACTCGTTCTCCACGTCCTGATTGGACAGGTGGCTTCCCGGAGAGTTCTGGTAGCTGAAGCAACCTTTCTGCTCAGGGCCTGTTTCTAGCTCCTCGTCTGTCCCCGGGTCATTGCTGCCCTGAAGCGGAGCTACCGAACCACTGTCCTCCTCTTCCTCCTCTTCTTTTATTTCCTCTCCTTCCTTCAGCTGTTCCTCCTGGGCGTAGCCTGCAAGAGAAGTAGAGGACGATATGAAATAATAGTGGCAGGTCCCATATTCCGTCCCAGTCTCCCCGCTTGGAGCGAGTGCTTCCAATACCGAATCGAATAGCGAGCGAATCTACGCTTTTAGTAACTGCAAACCACGGACACAGGGAAAAGCCAAATGGTGTCCCGTGTGCTATCTAAGGCCTTTTTTTTTTTAACTGACAGGAGTCACAGATCTTTTTAAATGCCTAGAGTCCCAAGTTCATAACATTCACGTTTAGGGAATACCTAGCGCTCTGATAGTCGGACCGTGGCTAAATTCATAGGTATGACTTTCAGGAAAGCTGGGCTGGAATTCAACCCTACAAAAACAGATCTTTACGGAGAAGGACGTTGGCTCACGAGAAAACTAGATTTGACCCTTGGCATCTCCGTGGTAAGGTTTACCGAGAGCCTTGGATATGCTGGCATACAATTATCTTAATAAATCATATTTGAGTGCTTGTAGGTAATTGAGATGCACTGCCATTATATTTTTGATAGCCGGTGTCTTTTTGTTATAACAGTTTTATTTGTAGAGAGTCACACGGCAGGAAGAGAGATTATGGAGTATCGAATAAAATCTTCCGTCGATAGCTAAAAAATTACGTAAGCTCGGCAAACATAATGATTTTAAAATAATAGCAAATGGTGTTGGAATGGGAGATCTGGGGGCTATCTTATTATTCTCAAACAGGTTTATGAAGACCTTTTCAGACAAGGCTGAAAATGCCCTCTCGATCTTGTGCCTGTAATTTCAAATGCTTTGTGATTTGTGGGTGTCCGTCATGAGATGCCAATTATACGTTTGATTTGTAGATGCAAAATGCTATTGGGGATGCATGCCTTCCCTTCTCTGAGAGGATTTAGGGCCAGTAATTGCATAGGGAAAATGAAGGCATGAGAGAGCGGCACAAGAGAGCGGGTGCAGAGGGAATTAATGGGCAAATATCCATCAACAGAGATGGGGAAAGTGACTATTTATGCCCATGTGTTCATTTCTTTCACCTGGCCTTTTCAGAGCCTCGTGGATAAAATGCAACTAAAGAGGGACCAAAGCAAGGGAGATTCAGTCTTAGATTTGCAAGGCTTGCGTGATCTCAATGCAGTGGTTTCCTGGTGTGCTCTTCTCTCCCATCTGAGTGTAGGTGGGTGCCTGGGAGAAACCCTAGGGTGGTGCCATGTTCCCATTCACCAGCGAGAAAGCTGGGAAAAGAGTGATCATGCATGGAGGTCTGTCTCACAGGCAGGCAGAGCGAGTTAGAATAGAAGACAAAGGGGTTTGTTGGGCATAAGGCAGCTCCAGTCAGAAACTCCAAAGGCTCCTGCTGCGGCTGCTAAAGATGAATGTTTATTGAGCAATCGCTACCTCCTAGGAGCCCTGCTAACCACCGCAAATGCCTTCTTCCATTTTGTCTGATTGCCCACACGATGGAAGAACTATTATTATTTTCACTTCACGGATGGGGAAAACTGAGGCTCTAAGGTTAAGAAATTTGCCCAAGGCCACCCAGTTAGTATGGTGGCGTCACAACATGCCTGTTTGATGAGAGAGTCCGTGGGTCTAACCACTACACTCCACTCTCTATGACCAACCTAAAGGATTCGCGGAGACCCAAAGGTTAAAGGTTAGGCAGTGGCATTTTATGGAAATGTCACTAAGTAGGTAATCACTTGGGAGGGGAGAAATGCTGGAGACAAGAACCCACGATTTAAAGGACATGGCACCATAAAACAAGATGCAATGTAAAAACTGGGTTTAGCCATGAGCTTGGCGGTTGTGTTCATTCTAGATTTGACCATTATTGTTACTGTTGTTCTGTTTCTGCTCTCCTAGCAAGCTGACCAGTGGGGTTTTCATTAAACTAGTGTTGCTTTTCTCCGGTTGCAGAAATTGGTTTGATGAAAACAGAAGGTACTCAGTCTAGTTGAGCAGCCATTAGTAAGTGGTCATTCCTTGCAAGAAAACCTAGCTTAAAAGAACTGAATGACTAAATTAGACCACCTCCGCCCCCACCCCACCCCCATCCCCACTGCATTTTCTTTTTCCTGGACTAATTTGTATGTTTGCAAATCAGTATTTGGTATGTGAGTCATATCATTAAGCTCAAGGAGAAAGCCTGTTATAAAATGAATAAATGAGTTGCTACAGAGCCAAACAAAATACTCCAAAGCAACAGGCAAATTTTATCAATCAAACAGGGTCACTTTTGAGAATAAAAGGGCTTTATTGCTCAAAATCTGGGACGACACTCATTAGCCAGAGCTGTTCCAGGCCAACTGAGACATACAGTTACATATCTATGAGCTATACGACCATAGCAACACACACACACACACACACACACACACACACACACACACGCCTACACCCACAGACCAGTGGGAAAAAAATCTAGGAGGAAAAAAGAGGTTTCTGCCACCACAACTGATTAAGAGTGTGGCCAGGCCAGGTTTTTCTCGGCTCACCATTTTCGGTGCGTAGCACAGGGCCTAGCATTTGGTTGGAAGCAATTCATGTTACTGTGTGTGTGCGCGTGTGTGTGTGTGTGTGTTGATGAAATAAACACACGTGTGTGTGCACACAGGTGTGCACATGCATGCACCAACCCCCGCCCCATTATCGGCCTGGCCGATATAGCCATTCTCACACAGGAGAAAATAAGTGTTTTTGGCTTTTTTTCCCTGCTGACATCTGGAAGCTGTGCTTTCCGGACCAGCCCAGCTTCACAGTCTACTTTGTCCTTCTAAATGGATTCCCCAGAAGAAATGTCAGAGACAGCAAACGCCTCCCCCACAATACAGATAAAATTTTCTGCTTAATTAGGCATTGACATGTTTACTATAACCTTTACAGAAGAGTAACTCATGCTGAGAGGCCCTTTTTGTCTGTTTTCTCCTGCAGGACAGACTAAATCTCACGCACCCGATAAGGTAACACATTGAAAGGCTTCATTAAAAAAAAGGGCCAAAGCGTCCGTCGAAGTGAATGTATTTTAACGACGGATGAGGGTTCCAAGGAGTTTCTAAAAACACGTTTTGATATTACACATTTAAAACCGTTCACTTGACTTAAGTGATTTTGTTTGCCACCAGCGGCTGATGAGAGAGAGGAAAGACAGCCAGAATATGGGTGATCTGGGTGTGTAATGAGTAGCTGTCTCTCTCTCTATCGATGATTTGTTTAATAAGATCGCATCATGTGTAAATCTTGGTAAAGTGGATGAGTGGCAAGTTTATTCTTAGGAATACTCATTTAACAAAAGAAACTGGATCACCATTATGCCAAGGCACAATAAAAAGAACCGTTCTCTGTGGAACCTCCTTGCCGATTTCAGGCTGAAGATCAAATTCTGTGGTGGCAAACACCCCCCTGTTCCAACCTCAATTTCTAATCTCATCCCTTGCCACTGACCCCCTCTGGCCACATGAAGCTTCCCCATCCCCAGGACAGCTACTTCCTAAGCAAACCCTGTCAGTGCTTTGTCTAAGTGACTGACTCGAGAAACCATTTCTCTTCTACTCCAGGGCCACTACACTGACTGTGCTACCCCCACTGTTCACTAGGGTAAGTGGGCTTCCTGCTTCTGCTTCTGCTTCCTCCAGGCCGTTTTGTAGGGAACGGCTAGAATTTTCTTTGTCAAAAGAATAAGGTTTTGGGTGGTGACATCGCTGTGTTTTAACTCCTGCAGTGTCTTTGTGCGGCACTCAAGATGAAATCCAAGTCCTTAGCGTGGTCTATAGGGCTTGCCGGACTTGGGGTCCACCACCCTGTGTTATTACTCCATACCCTCACCCTGCTCTCCATGCCCGAGGCATAACAGCCTGCTTGTTCCTTCCTGACTTTGCCAATCCTTTCTGTGACTTGGCTCCTTGCAGTGGTAGACCTCTCTGCTCCAGAGAGTTCTTCCTCCAGACCTTCACATGGTGGTCCCTTTTCGTCCTTCAGGTCTCAGTTTCCGGGACTCCTTCTCCAGAAGGCTGTCCCGCCCCGTCTCCCCTTCTCCGTGTAACCCCAGGCCACACCCACCTACTTCTTGAGATCCCTGTAGTACCTATCACACTCTGAGATCATCATGTTTTCCTACTGGCTGAATGTCCCCTCCGTCTAAATATAAAGATGAAATGCTTGTCCCCATGGAGACCTTGCTTCCCCCAATGCTCAGATTGAAGCCTGGCATGGAACGGTGTCCAAAAATTTATCTGAGCACACGAATGCATAGATCATACAACTTAAAGGGATTATTCCAGTTGCAAACTCTGTCTCCACATCTTTTTTTTTTTAATTTTTTTTTTCAACGTTTATTTATTTTTGGGACAGAGAGAGACAGAGCATGAACGGGGGAGGGGCAGAGAGAGAGGGAGACACAGAATCGGAAACAGGCTCCAGGCTCTGAGCCATCATCAGCCCAGAGCCCGACGCGGGGCTCGAACTCACGGACCGCGAGATCGTGACCTGGCTGAAGTCGGATGCTTAACCGACTGCGCCACTCAGGCGCCCCTCTGTCTCCACATCTTGATGGTGCAACTGGAAGCTATGATGGGTAAAGCTCTCTCCCCTAACCTCCAGTATAGATTAGATGTGAACTATGACCCCCCTGACCCGCTCCTCTCAATGGGGTCATCTTTTCAGACCAACACAGCCACCAATGTTCTTGCCAGAAATCCCTGAGCTGTGAATTTAAACTTTTAAGTAGGAAGACTGAAAATAAGCATCAAGACTGCAAAGTGTCAGAAAATTCATCCATAATGTGAGCAGACTTCTATTCAAAAGAGACTCACACATGGGAACTTAGAAAGTACGGACTAATTTTTCCATGAAGATAGTCTATCAGCTGTTCCAGGATACAGGTTCCACAAACAGGAGGGTGGTCTTCCCCTGAATTCTTGATTTTACTAAGGAGAAATGGGAGTGCCTCGGTGGCTCTGTCGGTTAAGCATCCGACTCTTGACTTGAGTTCAGGTAATGATCTCGCGGTTTGTGAGATCAAGCCCTGCATCCGACTCTGCGCTGACAGTGCAGAATCTGCTTGGGACTCTCTCTCTCTCTCTCTCTCTCTCTCTCTCTCTCTCTCTGCCCCTCCTCTCTCTCTCTCAAAATAAATAAGTAAACCTTAAAAAAAAAAACAAGGGAGAAATGTCCCTGGAGAAATATATTTTATATGCTACCAACTTTTTGCCCTATTATGTATGTCAGTAAAATTCAGAAATAAACTCTTAAATTTTAGAAATTTCCTCTTATAGCAAAGGTTAAAAAACAAAAGAGATATTTTTTTAAATTGCCACCTGAATTGTTTCAAAAATGTCTGTTCAGAATGATTTACATGAAATTGTGCAAAATAATTCATGGGTTGCATGATGTTAGATAGCAAAATTTTTTTTGCCAGGCAAACATTTTTGTAGTTGCCTTGAAAATCCACAATAGAGTGTTTACTGTAAAAACACTGGCAGTTTTTAAAGTGGCAGTAGAGGTGGGACAGTTATAACCCGAGAAGAATATAAAATTCAAGAAGGCTGATTTTCAAAAACTAAACCAGAACTCAACCAAGACCTCATTTAAAAACATATCCAGTGGTGACAGGATCATTTTCGCCAATCTACCCCACTAAATGACAGTTTAAAATCACACAAAGATGCCACAGTGTGCAGGGCAGACATAAATGAAGGGATCGCAAGAATTGCTCGCCGTGTACCCAGTAGGTACGCTAAATGATGACACAGAGGAAGGTCTCCCTGTCACGAGTCTCTAGTGTTTTGGTGACTGTGGTCTAGAAATCTGTTAATATGTATATTATTATTGGCACTAATTGGCACTCTCGTTGGCAGGCTGAGTAAAGAGATAAGAGGACCTCGTTCAAGGAGACGGCGCGCCTCCCGATGGTGGCCAGGCCCTGAGCGAAGGCCGGTCAGAGGGCTGTGCAGAGGAGATCCGAAGCTTTGTGTTTCAGGATGTTGGGCTGGGGGGCCGTGGGATCCCTGACGCTGTTCTGGAGCATAGACGTCAAACTTTCTGAGAATCTGGGTACCACGAGCCAAGGCTCGGTCTCCCTGCAGCCTGGGCTCATCATCTAAGCTCATGCACCTTTCTAAACAGGAAAGTTGTCAACAGGCAAAGTCAAATTCACGACATACGGACTTTTATCCCCACCACACTACGCGTGACTCATTAACATGATTGTAGGCACAGGTCAAGAGAGAAGGGCTCATTCCCTCCATCTGAATGTCAGAACCAAACAAATAGAAATCCCTGTTTATTTTATTTTTATTAAATTGTTTTTATTTAATGTTTATTTATTTTTGAGAGACACAGAGAGAGAGAGACAGAGTCTGAGCAGGAGAGGGGCTGAGAGAGAGGGAGGCACAGAATTCGAAGTAGGTTCCAGCCTTTGAGCTGTCAGCACAGAGCCTGAGGTGGGGCTTGAGCTTACGGACTGTGAGATCATGACCTGAGCTGAAGTTGGACGCTTAACTGATGGAGCTACCCAGGCGCCCCAGAAATCCCTGTTTAGAGGTGGGCTGGGGGCAGCGGCAGGGGGACTTCTCCTGAGCCCATAAGTGCTCTCTAGAGATGGACTGAGAGCTTTCGGAAGGTCATCAAGAACAACAGCATCTCTTTTATAAACACCTCCTGCACACCATTCAGTCAATGGGAACATTTTACTTGCGCGATGCGATGCACATCAGGTGGGGTCCGTGTGGAACCAGAAACCGTCCATTTAGTTAACACGCTCTTGTTGTGGGCACTTTTCTTGAGTCATCCTCCTAGCACTTTGGACCATGAAGCTGCTTTCTAATCATGCTCTGCGTCTTTCTCCACATCTTCGCCGTCAGCAAAAAAAGGACTGAGCGGATTTGTACCAGTGGAAGGGGATGCGCCGTCATCCCTTGGTGGGTCGTCTGTTTATTTGTTTAATCAAGAAATATTTATTCTGCACCTACTGCATGCAGGGTAGCTCAGTCAAACTGCCCCGGAACGTCCATCACAGTGGTTCTCCAAAGGCCAAGGAGAGTAGACAGAGGAGTTATGGAGAGAGGTTAGACACCGTGGTTGGGGAGAAAGACGTCACGGGAAGGCCATGCATTACTGGAGGTGGGAAGGTAATTCAAGTGGGCAAAGTAGGCCAGAGGGAAGAAAAACAATCCTCCATTGCAAAGGTAAGTAGTGTGCTCACTCAGCTAGATAGAGAGATCCGGAGGAGCCGTGGGCGGTGGAAAGCTTATACCACAGTAAAGAATCCAGCAGCTATGAAAGGACTGGCCATGGGGGGCTTAGGGTTGCCAGATATTTCGGTTGGCCACACGGGGTAGATGAAACCAAATATGTCTGGGACCCATCCATTTGCAACCTCTGCGGCCAGGAAGCCAGGGGAGGCAAAGAGTTTGAAGACCTGGCATGCCCTGCTGGTGCTTTTACCTACCAGTTCTTTGACCCTGATTCCTTATCGGTGAGTAGGTGTGACAATCCCAAGCCTGCCTACCTCCCTGGGACACAGAAGGAAATGGAAGAGAAAGTGACTCGTGAACCCTCGCTACTCAAAGATTTGTCTTTGGAGCGGCAGCAACCGCAGCTGGGAATTTGTTAGAAATGCAGGATCTCAACCCCAGCCCAGGCCTAGGGAAGAGGAATCGCTTCACAAGATTCCCGGGGGATTCCTATGCTCAACGATGGTGGAGAAGTCTTGTGGTGAACTGCAAAACTATTAGCTGGTAGCAAGGTATGTAGCAATCTGCCTCTCTCTGCCTGTGTTCCTCCTAGCGTGTGGGTACAGGCTTTGTGAAAAGAGAATATACGTCTTTGAGAGGCCCAGCCCCTTTCCTCTCCAAGGACCAAAAGATGAAATGCCTGATGCTTAGACCATTGCTCCCAGTTGACGCTGGGAAGCACTGAGCGAGAGAAAAGTACAAGTCACTGATTGAAGGACTGACCAGTTAAGGAAGAGATAGGATGGTCCACTGGCCATGGGACCAGGCAGGTCTCAGTTCAAACCTGCCACTTACTCTTAATGTGATCTTGGGAAAGCTGCTGAAATGTCCAGGGGATCAGTGTCCTCATCTACAAATGGGAATCATTACAGCGTCTACTTCATAGGAAAGATAGGAGCGTCAAACATGATAAAGTATGGAAAACACCAAGGCGAGAGGACAACCTCCCAACTTCCTGGGCCTGTTCTAGGCATTTCATAAATACCTCACATCCTGACCTCCCACCTGAACCCACAGACGGCTGACATCAGTTGGTTTTGGCACCTTTTTATTCCTAGATCCTATTCTGAGCCAACAGCTTTTAGATGATATTTGCATGAGATATGAACCAGCTTTGCATGTGTCATGCATAAGAAAAGAGCTTCCTCCAGCTTGGGGTTTGTTACTTAACATTAAATCATTCCTACAAGGAGCCTGTGGTATGTGTGCTGGGAACTTCCGTAGAAGTGATGTGCAAACATTGAATAGCGAGTTATTAGGTCATTACCCATAATGATCATGTCTGCAGTCCTCAAGAAATAAAGCAACCCACCATCCAAGGGGAAAGGTCTTTGTTGGATGCCTTGGGCTTTGCACTGAAGAGAAATGACTAATGCTCAAAGCAGAAGGTCTAGAAAAATGCTCTGTATTTAGCTACCTAGAATATCAGTTCAGTGTATAGTATTATTGGGAAACATCCTGGTGACAATTTTAAAAAGCAGAAGGAGAAAATATTCATGGAGGAGGGTTAGAAAGGGGGTTAGTTCATCAGCTTTCTAGTAGTTCCAGTTTAGAAGTCATTATCCTTATATTAGCTTCACACCAAGAGAGCCATAAATCAGGAGGAGGGGATAAAACAAAGTGAAATGAAACAGGGACAAAGAAACTACACAATAGGACTGAGGCTTTCCTATCAAATTAAGATTTTCAGGCTTTGGCTTTTCAAGTGGTAGCAATCATTTTCGGAAAAATGCGCATCCTGATTTTCTATACATTTTCCTCACACAGGGACATAGAAACACACTCACACATATACAGTTCTTTCCAAGACCGGAAAGTTTGGAGTGCTTTTTTTCTCCCCCCCTCAAGAAAAAGGACAGTGAATCATTGTCTAGAACGACCTTCAGAAAGTATATGAAGCTGAAGCACCATCTGTATTGTTTTAGACATATATTCCCATTTTACTCGAAATAACATCATTAGCACGACCATCCCACGGAGTGAGAAGGTGATCTTGTTCCCTTCTTGCCTGGCCTGAAGTCAAACATCTTTTCTTTTCTTTTTTTTTTCTTCCTTTTTTTTGGCAAATGCTGCTGCTTTCTCTGAAATATTTCATGCAGATAATGGATAATGACCACTTCTCATTGCGTTTTCTCGAAGACGTCTAACTGCATTAGCCAAGAATGGAGAAATTTTAACCTGCTTCTTTTGCTAAGTTCATAGCTGTGACCACTTGCAATTAAGAAAGAGAAAGAAGAAAGAAAGAAAGAAAGAAAGAAAGAAAGAAAGAAAGAAAGAAAGAAAGAAAGAAAGAAAGAGAGGAAGGAAGGACCTCAGAGAATCTAAATTGGTACTCTCAGAAAGCGATCTGGCCTTTGCTTTCCTGGTGAAGAGTCTTTACTTTCTCTAGAATCACAGAAATCTGAGGTGGAAAGACCTCTTGTATCTTATGGCCAATTCAACATTAGCCAGGGAAGGGTTTCCTTGTCCTGATGTTATTCAGTTCTACGACTAATGGCTCAAACATTGGACCTTCCAACTTTTCATGTTGGATTCCCCACCAACATGATTATTATGGCCAGTGTGGCTATAAGCACCACTATTCCTTGCCATCTTCCCCCTAGGAGCAGAGCTGGGTTTCTACCATGATACAATTGGATCAAATCTAGGGATTGCAGAAAGCTTTTAGTTCAAGCTTTCATGATACACTTTTGCCACTTTATTAACACTTCAGTCAAGTAACCCCTCAACATATGCTTGAACATCCTCAATAATGGAGAACTCCCAGCTTTGAGGCAGCCTACTCTCTATTAAAAAAAGTACTGATAGCTAACATCTATTGAGAACAAACGTACACATAAAAGCCAGTGGACTAATTTTTTATATGTGTTACGTTATTTGCTCCCCACAATAACACTATTCGTCTTTCAAATTCCATCTTAACAGGTGATGACATTGAGTTGTAGAGAATGTTAATTACATCTCCAGAGTCACAGAGCTGAATTGGGACTTGAATTTGGATCTGTCGAGCTCTACAGTCTGCTGGATTCTTCTTTTTCCCTCACTCTCTGTATCTAATTTGTCAGTCAGAGATATCAATTTTATTTCCAGAATAAATCTAAACTCTTCTTGCTGTCATCCACCACCAGGCCACTGCCTTGGGCCAGGCTGCCATCATTTCTTCCCTGGTAGATGTGGTGGCCTCTTCAATTGGTGGCCACTCTTGCTCTCCTACAGTCCATCAACTTGTGCAGCAGTGGTGGGGACCTGCTAAATGGAGACCCAGCTTCCTCTGTGCAACCCTCTCAATAGCCTTCCTTGGCCCGTAGGTTCATGCTCCCTAATGCAGCCTGCAGCTCTGAGATGACCTTTCCTCTTTCCATTTCACACCCCTCCCATCAGTGTCCCCTCGGTGATGTCAAAAGACAAAATTCTCCCACCTATTCCCTAACTCACCAAATTCTTTTCTCCCTTAAGGCCTTTGAAATTCTGCTTCTCCTTCATGGAAGGTCTCCCCCTTTTCTTATGTCTGATTCTTTCTCAGTCTTCTAGTGTCAGCTCAAAGGCCTGTCTTCAGAGGGGTCATCTCTGATCATGGTAACTGCCACGCACTCCCCCCAAATCCCCAATTGCCAGTTATTTTCTGTCTCAGCCCCCTCATTTTTCTTGTGCAGTTCTTATCCCAATTTTCAGCCATTTTATTCCCCTATTCACTTGGTTGTTTGGCTTCACAAAGGGACCTTACGCCCCTCCCAGGGCAGGCTGAGTCCACTTTCACCTCTGTACTCCATTGCTATCCAGGGCCTAACTTGTTGAATATAGGAAGAAATAAATGAATGACTGGGTTGAGAAATGAATGAGTGAGTGATTGCATCAGTAAAGCACAGTCTTCTCTAGCTGACAAACTTAGATTTCATTGTATGGTCCCAACACACTTTCAAACCATAGAGAACACCAAGAAGACTTTTTAAGAGGATATCCCTTTGGATGGTTGAGGTTCCACATGGGGTGGGCTGGTCCTCCTGGGAGGCAGAGGAGGCCAGGAACAGATGGGGGTGTAGATTCAGGGGCACTGAAAAGACTCTTTCCTCCTCAACTCTGAAGGCTTTTACACTCTACTTCATGCCTCAAACCCTGCAATTTGCCTCTTGTTGATTTGGCATGAGGCAAGCCAAGAATTCATCCCCTGTAAAAATATGAAGACTTATTCTCTTATCTCACCTTCACACCTTAGGGTGAATGGATTTATCAGATCATTTCCTGGTAGCTGGTTTCTGTAGAAGAACACGTGACCCTAGGAGCCAACGGGGTCATCATCATACTCTAACCCAGGGGTTCTCAACCTGGAGCAAGTTTAAATGCACCCAAAGGGACATTTGGCAATGTCTGGAGACATCTTTGGTTGTTAAAACTGGAGAAGAGGTTCTATTGACAACGAGTGGGTAGAGAGGCCAGGGATGCTGCTAAACACCTTACAGTGCACATGACAGTCCCCAAGAACAAAGAATTATTTAGCCCCACATGTCAATAGTTTAAAAATGTTGCAAAGTCAAGGTCAGCTGTAGCTTTAGGACTTGGTGGTAAGGAAGGGGGTTACTTGTCCTCTCTCTCTAGCTGTCAGTAAAACAGAGGGCTCCCTGGAGGAGGACACTGTGTCACTGAAGGAGAACCAGAAGGCAAAGGGAGTGCACCACCTTCATTGGGGATGTAACATGGAATTGAAGGGCACAATGTCTTCCTGGGTTCAAATCTCACCTCTGCCACATCTTCTATTGTCATTTTGAGCAAACTAACCACCTCTGTGGGTCTCAATCTCTTCATCTCTAAATTGGAGATAATAATTATACCCACCGCAAAGATGACTAGGAGATTTGAGATAATTGGAAAGACCTCAGAATGCATGGTAATAGGAAGTATTCGATATATTCCCCCTCTCATTATTATAAGAACAAAGACCTAGCCATGAAGAGGAACACTATGGGGCCGGATTTCTCAGGACTGTGAGTATTTATTCTTTCAAGCGTTGGCTGAAAAAAAAATATCCATAAAGTTCTTAGCATTATTTTCAATCAATTCCTTCTGGATTCATTTAAATCCCCTTATCAGATTGAGCATTTTTATGCTACAACAAACAAACAAACAAACAAACAAGTTAATGATGAAAGGGATTAGCATCTCTAAATAACTCCGGTAACTCTGTCAAATAAATCTTGACCTATTTCAGTTCTTAATTAACTAGGTTAGCTTTTAAATGAGGCAACTTGTATAAAACAGCCAGTCAGATCTGGGGCCAAATCCCCACCGGACAGTTGGATGAAGCAGTTCTTCTTGGAAATGACCCAGTTTCTGGGAGATACAGAGGTCTTCGATCTTTTTGAATCGACAGTTTGAATAATCTACTAGAAGATTGTCTAGGGTTTTCTGACCCTTTGATTTCAGGTGAGGGTTGGTTTAAGAATGGCCTTTTTAAGACTTGTCATCTTTTCTGGGTCTCTACCTATAAAGGAGATAGGCAAATAGGAAAAGTCTTGAGGTTACTATATCAGCACCACCCACGTAGTACTAAATTAGTCATTGTCCCAGGAGTGGGCAGTGGGCAGGAGAAGATAACACTATCCGGTGATCTAATATCCTCCAATGGTGAACACTGATAGATGGCTACAGATAATACAGCCACTATCTTGTCCTTGGTATTTTCTGTTTTATGTATTTTCCTCTACTTTCTATATCTTCTGATGTTGGTTCTCAGTCAGCGCCTGAACCACTCTCATGTAAGTGGAATTTTCCGAAAAATAATAATACATGTGCTTCCCCACCCCCCCTCACAATAACAAAAAGGCAGTGTTCAGCGAATTGGTTAGTTCATTTGATTTGGGGTGTCAAAGATAATTTTTTAAAAATTGTTTTGCAATGTTTTATTATTTATTTTTGAGATGGGGGAGGGGCAGAGAGAGAGAGAGGGAGACACAGAATCCAGAGCAGCTCCAGGCTCTGAGCCATCAGCACAGAACCCGACGCGGGGCTCGAGTTCACAAGCTGCGAGATCATGACCTGAGCTGAAGTCGGACGCTTAACCGACGGAGCCACCCAGGTGCCCCCTAAAGGTAATTTTTCTTTACCTGGAGAAATTACAAGAAAAAGACCCAGAACTTTCTGAGCTGGGGAAGGATGTTTAAACATGAGTTGAATCATTGGAAAAGCATCTTATATGCAGTCTCTAACATCTTCGAATAGCTATTGGGAGATAGAAGGCAAATTAGCAGTTACACCTTAGACTTTCAAAGAGGACATTGGTGGGTTTCCAGATCTTGTCAATTGTTTGTTACTTACAGGCATTTAAAAATGAACATGGCCAATTCTTGGACAGTGCTGAAAAGACCACCAGCGTTCCAGGATACATTATAGTAAGCAATGCGGTTGCTCCCCAATCTATGAAGTATGGGTGTGATTGGTGGCACCCAGGTCTGTTGGGGCTCAAATGTGTCTCACCTAATCACATTGCAATAGTGGTTTATCTATGGGATTAGGCCTCAGCTAGGCCAACAGGTGATCAGCACTCTCCGTTTGATTTGATGATTAAGAAAGTAAGGGTCTCTCCCTTTGGCTTTTCTTGTTCTTCTGCATGAATATATAATCTTACAAGTTGCTAATAGCAATTTCACTGCCATGAGGGAAGTTAGCCTAAGGACTAAGCTAGCATATACAAGAGCAGAGAGCCAAGAAAGTTACAACCAATTGGAGGGGGAACCTTGATCAAACTCTACCAGAAGCCTTACTGTCTTTGTACTTTGAAATTTCAGGAGCAAATAATCCTCTTTACCGCTTAAGGTATTTGGGGTGAGTTACTTGCAACCAAGAGCTTCATGGTATAGCTATTAATCTGTGCACCTTTCATAGTTTGGATGCAGGTATTACTTTATAGATAACATTTTTACCAAGAAAGGCACATTCACCTTGCCATGTCCTACATTGCTTTATTCCTTAGTATGTATATCCTTTTGCCCTTAACAATTATGACCTTTTGTTTGTTTGTTTGACAAAGTAAAAGTTAATCCTGTCCATTAATTATCCATGATGACAAGAAGGTCAATACCACAAAATTTGGGATTCTTGTTCATAGGCAAGCACTCAATCCGTTGTTAATTACACATGGACGATTTTGAATTCTGAACCCATTTACATGCCATCTCTGCCCTGAGCTCGTTTCCAAGCTCCCCGAGTACAATTCTCCCTTTTTTCCTGTGATCCATAGGACTTTACCCATAACTCTTAGCAGACCCATCAAATTGTGACTCTTGAGCTCACCTCCCAGAAGGTAAACTCTTTAAGAGCAAGGAAGTTATTTGTGTTTGTCTTCGCACACCCAGCACTGGGAGTTTTTGGCACATGATAAGGGTGCCATAAATGCTCTTTTCTCTCCTTGTCTATTTTGTGTTCTACAACTTTACACATGATCTTGTACACAGTCAGTGCTTCAGAATGTTGCTTAAATACAACAGCAGAGACAGTGTTTACCCAAGGAGGGTCCCAGCCCCCAGTGTACCCTGAATTAGAGACACACATGGCCTCCCACCAATCTTTCTGGTGGTACCCAATACATTTTTCACGACTCGGCTCCGGGTGATTTGTCTGGAGATATTTTGGTTGTCGTAACTATGGAGGGGAGTGGGTGTGCTACTGGCATCTAGTGGGTGGAGACCAGAGATACTGTTAAATGTTCCACAATATATAGAACAGCCACCCGCCCCCTCCCCCGCCGCCACCCAACAAAGAATGATCTGGTCCATATGTCAGTACTGTCGAGACTGAGAGACTCTGAATTGAAAATCTTTCTCTCCAATTGGAACATGAGCCCCACGAATGTGGGGGCTTATCCATTTCATTCATTCCTACATTCCCAGTACCAGTCACAGTTCTTGAGGTGACTGTTTTCTGCTTTTGCCAGAATACCCTCCACCCCTCACTGTGGGCCATTTTGGTGGGGTGCTCTGTCCCCATCCATTTTCTCCCTGCTTTTGCAATTTGGGTGTGTTAATAATTGAAATCATCTCTTTTCATGTTAAATTAGGTAGTGTAATTGATTTTTATTTTTTTAAGGCATAAGATCAATTTGGGACTGATGTAGTTATAACATTGTCAGAGCTAGGCTCTATAAATCTACTCCCTTCAAGGCACATTGGGAAGGAGCCAGCAGGACACAGATTTTGGTCTTTGGGAGATTAATTTAACGAACCTCCATTGCACCTGGACCCTTTTCCTTTAAGAACGATCCAGATAGCATATGTATGTGTTTAAATGTCTGGTATTTTGTTTAAAGAGCAGTGAGGTAGGACAAAAACATAAGAACTTTCTCTTTCCTCTTTTTTTTTTTGAAATATGGGCACACTATCCCAGTGTGGCCAATCAGACTGTTTCCCCATAGAATTCAAATTCTGAACCTGCGACTCAAGCACGGAAAACGGTTGGAGTGGGTCCATCCTAACACGAACATCATGAAGAGATCTCCTTTGATTTCGTCCCCTTCACCTTCAGAGCCACACTGACTTCTTCCCTTTCAGCGCTCTGTTCCATGCTCCTTCTAGCACATTGCTGGTCTTGACTGAAGTTAGCCAGAGGTAATATTTGTTGCTCATAACCAAAGACACCACTGGCTAACAGATGATGCACAATACATACTTTGAGTAAAAGAATGGATTTGTTCTAACTCTAACAAAGTGGCTTCTTTGCATGTTAGAATAAAGCAAGCTGAGCGTGTGGTGCCACTGCTTGGTATTCATTCATTAGAGGGTAGTTTAAATGTTCATAGACAAATGGACATACCATAAAGCAATGCTAATAAGAACACCTTATTTCCGGAAACCAGAAATCTCCCTCCAAGGCCAGACTCCTGTCCATCCAGATGTACCTCTGTCCATAGATCCTGCCTGAATGCATCGGTCTGCCTTGAAAATGCTTTTTAGAAACACATCATCCCCAATGACTTGAATGTACCCGTCTAGAGTATGTTTCCAGCGCTCATAGTCTATTGTGTCAATAATCTGCATATTTAAGAGTCCCCACATGCTCATTGAGACGATAGATGGGGCTAGTACAGTCTACTGGGTCAAAAATCTGCTTTAAATAGTCTATATACACAGTCGGTTGAGTAAATAACAGCATTTTCAAAAAGCCCCTAAATATATAATAACATGATAAATCGCATCAGCTCCTAAAGATGCAGCCTCGCTACCGCTGATCAGGAAAATGATGTGTGCTTTAACAAGCCACTTACAAATGATCTCATCTCTTCCAGCCGTGGGAGCATTATCTTTCCCTCTGCTCTATTTTTCATATGTAGAGGAAAGGCACCCAAACACACACACACACACACACACACACACGCACACGCACACCCACACGCGCACACACAAAGACAGGCATATATGTATGCTCAATATCATCTTGCACAAACCAACTGGGCTTCAGCCGGTTGTCCAGATGTAGGGAGGCAAGCCCCGAGAGCAAGGTTCTTCTCACTTTGGTCTGGAGGGTTCTCCCTCGCTCGGCTGGGTGCCATCCAGAGTTAGGAGGGGATCCAAGCGCATGAAAACAGTTCTGCTAAAATCAACCAGGGGCATTGCTTTTGGGACCCGCATCTGACCTCCTTTTGCTGTGAAGGTGACTTACTTCCTATCACTTCGTTAGAACCCTGTTTGCCTAAACACAGCTTCTATCTGTACAGTATTCTAATAGCTGCCACTTACTTGGTGCTTTACAGCTGTTTTTTTTGTTTTTGTTTTTGTTTTGGCTTCCAACACTCCAATGGTGGGGGTGATATTACTGGTTCCAGTTTTAAAGATGGAGGAATTTTGGGAATGCAAGCTGGAGCAGCCACTCTGGAACACAGTATGGAGGTTCCTCAAAAAACTAAAAATAGAACCACCCTACGACCCAGAATTTGCACTACTAGGCATTTATCCACGGGATACAGGGGTGCTGTTTCGAAGGGACACACGCACCCCCATGTTTATAGCAGCACGATCAACAGTAGCCAAAGTATGGAAAGAGCCCAAATGGCCATCGATGGATGAACAGATAAAGAAGATGTGGTATATATATCCAATGGAGTATTCCTTGGCAATCAAAAAGAATGAGATCTGGCCATTTGCAAGTACATGGATGCAACTGGAGGGTATTAGGCTAAGTGAAATTAGTCAGTGAAAAATCATATGACTTCACTCAAATGAGGACTTTAAGAGACAAAACAGATCAACAGAAGGGAAGGGAAACAAAAATAATATAAAAACAGGGAGGGGGACAAAACAGAAGAGTCATAAATATGGAGAACAAACTGAGGGTTACTGGAGGGGATGTGGGAGGGGGGATGGGCTAAATGGGAAACACTAAGGAATCTACTCCTGAAATCATTATTGCACTACATGCTAACTAACTTGGATGCAAATTTTAAAAAATAAAAAGTAAAATAAAATAAACTCAGAAAAAAAATTGAGTTCTGTTCAGATGAACATAAGGGAAGGGAAGCAAAAATATAAAAACAGGGAGGGGGACAAAACATAAGAGACTCTTAAATATGGAAAACAAACAGAGGGTTACAGGAGGGGTTGTGGGAGGGGGGGATGGGCTTAATGGGGAAGGGGCACTAAGGAATCTACTCCTGAAAACATTGTGGCACTATATGGTAACTAACTTGGATGTAAATTAAAAAAAAAAAAAGTTCTGTTCTTGCTTAGTAGACAGAATTTCTTATTCAGAGTGTGGTTAAAAAACGTAATAATATAGGTAATTAAAAAGAAAGAAAGAAAGAAAGAAAGAAAGAAAGAAAGAAAGAAAGAAAGAAAGAAAGATGGGGGAATTTAAGCTTTGGGGAGTCGAACAACTTGCCTAAGATCACACAGACAGAGATGGGTAGACCTGGGCTTTGAAACCTTAAGGCGGCTCAGGAGCCAATGCCCTCTCGTGGCTGTGTGTGCTGTTCTTGGCCGTGCCCTGCTCTGGTCTGGTGTGCTTCGTGCTGGCGTGGGTGCGTCTACTCATTCCTCAGTGGACCTTGCATTTTGCAGAACCTTGCATGCATGTTACGGTGTTTGTGGGGGAAATTAGGTTAGGGCAGGCCACTTGAAAACTAAGCAAATAGGCATCCAGAATGTAATGGAATGAGAGCAAACATAATAAAAATATGGGTCTAGTTAAAAACACTTGTTAAATTCGTTATATTAAAGGAATGCAGTAGCCCATAAAGGACTTTGCCTTGTAACTACAGAAGTGACAGCAGTTGGGTAGAAAGGACTCTTTGGGGGCAGTGAGACTGTGGGATTAGAGACAGGTCACATGAAAATGGTCAGGGAGAGGTGATGATTAGACTTTCGAGGCCGACCGTCGGAGCAGGAAGTCAATGGGCCCTCTAGGAACTGACTGCCTTTTCTGTGGCTTCCTGCATTCAACTTTCTATTTGGCCGCCGTTATTCAGGGGTGCTGAACAATAACGTGTGAGGACAAAAACCACAGGTGAATCAATGTGACGTCCTCATTATATTCGTGTCATTGACCGATTTGCCAATCAGGAATGAGCTCATCCGCTTTACAGAAATATGAGGTGCCATGGAACAGACGTTATTTTATCTTTCACCCTTAAAGACCTTTCATGGTGAGCAGACTCAGTTGCTAAAATCCTGGGTGCCTCACCAATAAAACCTTAACATTGAATTAATCACTCGAGCAAACCAACTTGAAATAAAGATGGCAAATCTCAATATCTTCCAGACTGCAGAATTGGCACCTTATGAAATCTCCTGTTCTTGGGGAGACATACGAGAGCTTCCCCTTTACTTCTTTGAGTGCCTACTGTATGCCTGACGGTATGCACTTTATTTTCGGAGATAGTCCTGCGAGGTAGACATTTTGCCTGCTGCTATAGAGGTGAGGAATTTGAGGGGTAACCGAAGAGATATGCATGGTTCTCTAGTAGAGTCTGGGAGAAGTAGGACAGAGACTGAGCACGCAGCCCAGAGGCACACGTGGGCTCTCTCTGCCCATCCTGGGGGGTGAAGGAAGTTCGGGAGCTCAGTCCCAGATACTGAAAGTCAAGAATGGTCACCACCTCCTCTCCCCTCGGGCTACCTCGATTCCTCCAGGAATCAATTCCCTCCCCACCACCTACACTCAATTCTGGAAATTCTTAGCAGGCAGGATGAAAGATACACCAGGTTACGTCACTTCCCTGCTCCACGGTCCCCAGGGAAATCCGTCTCACTCGCAGAGAAAGCCAAAGCTCTCACCTTGGGCCTCAGATTTATGTGCATGTCAGCTCTCCCTTTCGACTCTGCCCCCCTCTCCTCTTCCTCTCTCTCCCTGGATTTTCTGCTGCAGTCATACCGGCCTCTTCACCATTTCTCAAGCAAACCAGGAACACTCCCATCTTAGGCCTGCGCTGGCTGGTCCCTCTGTGCGTTTCCTCCACCTTCTTTAAATCTTGGCTGACATGTAATTTCCTAACGAAGCTCCTTCTGATCACCACCCTGTTTAAAATTGCAACTGGTCTCCCGACTCTCTCAGGATTGCCGATTCTTTGACCCTGCTCTACTTTTCTTTTTCCACAGCACCTACTGTATTCGAGCTTACCGTAGAATGGAGTTCTTTATGACTTCTATTGTTTATTGAGATCCTTCTTTTACTTTTTATTTTTTTTTTTAAATTTTTTTTTTCAACGTTTATTCATTTTTGGGACAGAGAGAGACAGAGCATGAACAGGGGAGGGTCAGAGAGAGAGAGAGACACAGAATCGGAAACAGGCTCCAGGCTCTGAGCCATCATGAGCCATCAGCCCAGAGCCTGACGCGGGGCTCGAACTCACGGACCGTGAGATCGTGACCTGGCTGAAGTCGGACGCTCAACCGACTGTGCCACCCAGGCGCCCCCTTCTTTTACTTTTTAAAGGATTTTTTAATTTATTTACTTTGAGACAGAAAAAGAGAGGGAGAGAGAGAGAAAGCAGGGGAGGGGCAGAGAGAGAGAGAGAGAGAAAGAGGGAGAGAGAGAATCTTAAGCAGGCTCCATACCGCTAGCTCAGAGTCTGATGCGGGGCTCAAACTCATGATCTATGAGACTATGACCTGAGCCAAAGTCAAGAATCAAGATGCTCAACCAACTGAGCCACCCAGGCGCCCCTACTGCGATCTTTCTTGTCAGTTTGTAGCTAAGAGCAAGGGGCCTTTGTCTGGGTGGCTGGATGCTGCCGTGTAATCCCCTGCAGCAGTACAGAGCACACAGTAGGTGGTCAATAAATGTGTACTGAAGGACTCCACGGATATTTAAGAACCTTGTCCACTTGCAACACTACGAAGTGAACACACATTATCCACTCACCGGGACCTCTCCGGGGTTGCGGTGGGTTTGCACGGACTTTCTATTCTCTGATAAAGAGCAGCTCCCAGGACGCTAGTCTTACTTCATAGACTTCCCAGTAATGCTAATCTTTGTAAAATTCTGTCTGGTTCTATATGGAAGAGTGAACCTAAGAGCAGAAACACAGAGATGCCTACTGCAAAGTTAAAGATGCCTCTTAATCAGAAAAATACTTGATGGAACCATGCTTTCAGCTGAGTTGGGTTTATAACCACACAAGCTCTGGGCTGTAAGTGATACGCAACCGGGGGTTGGTGAATATGTTTCCTGAAGTGACTTAAGTCAGGTGTTTTGTGGTTGTTGTTTTTTTAAAGTTAATTTATTTATTTTGAGGGTGGGGCAGAGAGAGGGGGAAAGAATCCCAAGCCCCGACGTGGGGCTCGAACTCATGAGCTGCAAGATGGTGACCTGAGCAGAAAGCAGGAGTTGGATGGACAGTTAACCTACTGAGCCACCCAGGGCCCTCAAGCCAGGCATTTAGAAACTTAATTGCTTGGAAGAAAATCCCATAGCCTATTCATTTTTCCAAAGCCTACCCACCCTTCCACATCTCTGGTCCTATGATACTGTGATCCCTGGTTTCAGGATGCAAGGATTCTGGAACGTACGTGCTTCTTTCTTTTTGGCCTCGAAAATGACTTGGTAATGTCTGGATTTACACTGTCTTTCTCTGACAGGAAGTTCTGCCTCCCACTCGCTCTGTAGGGCAGTAAGAACTGAGTCTGCTCATGTGAACCAGTAGATCAGTGTGTTCTTTTGAGACGAGGAAGACCCCAGCCTTGGGCTTCAGTCACATAAGCCTTGCGAACCTCAGCTTCCTCGACTGTGAGATGGGGATAATTACCGTACTGGCCACATGAGGCTGTTGGGAGGCTTTCATGAGGAAATGCCACAGCTCTCTTTCTGTTGTTCATTTTCTGCCTCATATTTAACTTTCCGGTCTTAGTATAAAGATCCTTGGAGCAGTTTTCCTGGCTGCCTGCCGAGGAAAGGTCTCCCTCCCCTTACCCAGTCTCACGGGATTGTTCTCTGGTGGCTCCCATTAAAACCGCACTCAAACAATGATACGTGTGATTGTTAAATTCTGAACCCTGCCACCGAAACTCCATTAGGGCTGGGACTTGGTGTCTCGTGCATTGCTGTATCTTCTTTAGCAGTTTCTCAGAGAGCCTCAAGCACAGCACACACTTCACAGAGAGCATTTCATTGATTTCAAGACCTTTCTTTTTTATATTTTAACATCTCAGAAATTAGGGTGCATCTTACAATCAACGGTGTCTTAAAATGGCCGCCAGGGGCAGTTGGCAACTATTTCAGGAATGCCTTAACCAATGTATTTTGCTTATCTTTTCCTTTTTATATAAACACGAGAGGGTTACATTATAAAGATCTTTTTAAAATAAGTCTTAAAGAGTCTTGCAATAAGTATAAAACAGAAATTCTAAGTGACAGGAGGAGAGCAGCATGTCATGGTTTAATTGTAACCGTTTTTCCTTCTTAGTGGTGCAAAATATAAGCGGTGCGGCTTACTGAATGGCCTCTCAGATTAAATACAGTCGTTGTTCAGTGGATGAAGAAGGTAAAAATGCACCGCGCCCGGTACGCAGAAAGTGCCATCGCACGATGGGGCCATTATGAGTACAATTGTACGGAGTATCAGACTAATTCCGTATTTAAAACCACACCACACCAGAATTTTTACTTAGTGATTTGGATTCCCTTGCTTGCATTTCTAAGTTTTTGCAGAAATGTTCAATAGGGGAATCTTTTGGTCAGGTAAACACAGCCCCAACTGGTAATGCGATGTATGTTGCTGTTATATTCTGTCTTTTCTGTCTGATTGCAGGCTGCTTGGAATCTGGTCTGAATGCCTTTGTTTCCCCAAAGCCTGGAAGATGGTAAGCTCCATAATGTTGGATGAAGGAAGGAAAAAAACCCTACATTCAGATTGTGAAACTGAAATTGGCTGAGAGGTGAACCACAAAGAGTGTGTGTTACTCTATGTTTTCCCGTAGGGTTGCTGACCACAGTTGTGAAGAAGGTTGCTCTCTGTTGAGTATCCTTTTCCTTATGGGCTGGGAAATTTCCTAAAGACCAGGAAAGTGAACTTATGCTAGGCACATACTAGATGCTGAATAAATACGTGTTGAATGACTCAGGGCAAAGGTGAAGATCACTGCTGATATCATGACAGTCCCATTGATGACCGCTTCTACCATGTAATCTCCCTTCTTCTTTGCTTCTAACCCCTCTAGGGGCTTCACTGGGTCACCAACTCCGTGCTTAGGCACCATTCAGGGTCTGAGTTTAGTGGCTTCCAGGGCCATCTCTTGGTGTGACCGTCTTAACACAGCAGTGTTGACTTTGTAGACAACCCCAAAAGAACATAAACCAATTCATCCATTGCCACTTGAAGTCGAATCGCTTTACTGCAGATTCTTTTTGAAGGGGTGCGTGGATTGATCTACAAGTGCAGCTAGTTAGAAAGACATTCAATGATTTGTATATGCAGGATGTCAAGTATGCCCTATATTCTCCCTCCCGTCACGATATGAATGATATCCCCTCAACTGTTTATTCCGTTTGTTTTAGCCAAACATAAATAGACTGCAGACACGTCTGGGGCTGAAGGCTTTTGCAGAAAATAAGCTTCTTCAGCTCTAGATACACTGACAATGGAGACAAAGTGAAGTTGCTGCTGCTTTGACAAATCCTCTCCTTCTCTCAAGAAAGCAAAGCAGACAGAACATCCAGCTTCTCCATGTTTGAAAGAGACATGGAGTTGAGGACTATGAAAACCACTCTTGGAGTCCCTATGGTTAATTTAATTTTAATCTCTACGACTGTTCGTAGGACCTTGAAAATACTTCTTTTCTTTTATTGATTTTTTTTTTAGCCCATGTTGATTTCCCCCTCCCTCCAGCCTGTTCACAGAGGATGGGGTACTGCACGCCCGTTCTGTTGGATTCCTGGTACACGTAGGTACGTTCATGTTCTCTGCTCCACCCCCCACGGAGGAAACAGGTGTTTTGTTCCAGCTGTGACCATGGAGTCTAGTCGGGTCTGTGCCTCGTACAGATGCAGCCACTACATGGCAGCTGTTTTGCCGATGTGGATGGACATCTGGGGCAGGGGAGAGGGAAGGGGAAGAGGGAAAGGAGAAACAAAGCCACCACCCTTCCAATTAAATTCCATAATCTACTTCAGGGGAAGTGATCCAACCACAATTCGGAATTCTATGTGCTGTTAATTTATTTCTGTTATAGTGGTGGTATTTACGCGGGGTTCGCTTCTGGCCACTTTCAGCACGGTATGGTGAGGTGTTATCAATCAATAAATGTATGAGAAAAGTGAGTGAGCGAACGATGTTGATTCTTGGAGGGCTGACACGGGGACAGGTAAAAGCACAGAACGGGAGGATTGGGATCCGTACGGCTTGATCCTGTTGGCCGTCCTTTCAGAGTGCCAGGCTGAAAGGTGAGAAAGGGGTGCTGTTTCCCAAGAGGGAAGGTGGTGGGGTGGAAGATATTTCTAGCCCCCTCATTAAATAATGAGGTATTTAGTTTGAAAAGCTGAGTACCTACTGTGTGCCACTGGGTGGTGGGCCAGAGACACGGCAGCAAAGAAGAAGCCACACATATTCTAACCTCATGGAGATTAGAACTCTGCAGGGGAGGGAGGCAGACATTAAGTTAATTACATATAATCTCACAACTTTGACGTAGATGCATGAAAAATCATCTGTCTTTGAAGGAATCATAAGCAAAGGTTCAGGTGTGGACATAAAAGTCTATGGCTGCTTTTGCTGCTTTTAAGCGTGAAGCCAACGGCAAGGTGGTGTCACTGGAGCGTCCGTTTGAAAAGCTGTGGCAAGGGATCCGGGGCGAGGGTGACTGACCAGGTCAGCTGCACCTCCGCGGGGTGGGGCCCGTGAAGGCAACACTGACCGAAGTCACTTTGGGGGTCATTCGTCGTGACCTACTGAGCTTTCGTAGACAAACGATGCCTCGCAAACCAATGCCACCCAGCCCAGGGCCAAGCCCTCTCGTCAGTTTCTGGAGGTTTTCATCTTGAAGTCAGCAAGCCAGCGCTCTGCTTTCTGTTTCTAGACGCAGCTCCAAAGGCAAAGGTGCAGACAGTGCCAGAACGCAACTGTTCAGGAAAAACCAACCTGGAGACTGAGCCTGTGAGCCAGCTATCTGGAGAACTCCCCATTGTGATATTGTTATAGCCCCATTGTGATAAACGGAATGATTGGTACCCTTTCTACTCTAGTGGATGTAAACGCCCACATCTTGAGAGCACTGGTCCTTCATCAGGAGGCACGGAGGCCATTTTTCCCCCCAGCGGACGCTTGGCCATGTCTGGAGACATTCTAGTTGTCACAAATGGGGAGGGGTTGCTACTGGCACTCAGTAGAGGTCAGAGATGCTGCTAACCAATGAACCGTGCCCAGGATGGTCCCCCATAGCAAAGAAATCCGAGACCCAAAATGTCACTAGTGCCGAGGCTGAGAAACCCAGCATGAAGATCCTAGAAGACTATTATGTCATTTCAAAAAATAATAAACCCCAGAGGTTATAATTCACAACCTGACCAGAAAACACAGGGATAAACCTGAACTCTGGTTCTGAGTTTTGTGAAGTTCAATGCAAACAGCTTTAGCCGGGAAAAGTCAATTACAGATGATTTTTTCCCCTCATCTCAGTGGTGCCCTTTCACTGAGGTTGGGAGGGAAGTTCCAGAGGCACAGAATTCCGAGTTAAGCTTCACAAAATCAGGTTAGTTATTTTATATCCCACCCCGCACCTCTTTGTGTGTGTGTGGGTGTGTGCATGCGTGTGTGTGTGTGTGTGTGTGTGTGTGTGTGTATTGGGGAGGGAGTGCCCACCTCTATATCAAATTATCTACAGTGATCCAAACAACTGATCAAAATCAAAAGAAGGAAACCCCCCACCGTTTAGAATTATAAAGATCTGCCGTCTGCCAGGTACTTGGAACTATTTGATATGAACTTTGTTTTATAAAGTATACCATGGTAAAGCTTTGAAACTTCAGTTTGTTAAAAAAAAAAAAAAAGAAAGAAAGAAGAAGGGAAAAAAATGGAAGAAGGAAAGAAAGAAAAATGGGGAAAAATACTGTAACAGCCTCACTTCCTTTGAAGTCACTACTGATATAGCTCTGAACAGATCCATTCAAGTTCAACTAACATCAGACAAATGTTTAGTGTATCAGAGGAAGCCACAAAAGCAAGGATTTCATCAATATTTCACAACAGCCTCAGGGAAACTGTAGATTGCAATGCTGTAGGGCAGCTAATGGAATCACACACAAGGGTTTTGTACATTTAAAATAAGCAGCTACTAGAAAAAAATTACCCTTCAGTTTGATAGAAACTGTATAAAACTGCAGATAGGAAACAATTAAATTGCTCCCAACATTTACCCATGTCACAATGATAGGTCATTTAATAACAGGTATTACTGTGTGTGTTGTTCCCCCCCGCCCCCTTAGCGAGGCAATAATAAAGATTAACATTTATGAAAAGAAACATAAAATATAGCACAACCAAATGAATAATTAAAGACAGTTTTAAAGAACACGTGCCATCATATGCCGGTGATGTCTTTCCACAGTCACAAAATATGTTTATATAAAAATAATTATAAATAGACGGAGGCTGCAAGGGAGACCCGCTGACCCTTGTTTGTTTTCATGTTAAAAAACCACGTTGAGGTATTTCCTAGGAATGTGTGGGTTACTGGGACCTGATACATGTATTATGATTATCTGGTGGGACTCGGGATGCTGAGTGGCTGGCCTTCTCTTCTGGAAAATTTACAGAGATAGACCTGGAGCTTGCAAGATTCTATTCAATAAGCCAGTGTGAGATCAGCATTTTCTCCCCTAAAGTCCTTCGCCAGAGCAACGAATTCTGCATATGAAAGCGAATTGCATTTTCGAAACTGATACTTCTGTGACCACAAAAACCTCACCTGGCTTTCCTTACCCTTGAAGCTTCAAGTCTCTAAGCAAAGATGCTGCTTTATTTATTCACATTTCACATGAGGACACCTCTCCATCGGTGGTTCCCAGCAGGGCGATTTTTGCCTCCCTGGGGACACGTGGCAGTATCTGGGGGCATTTTTGTCTCCCGCTAGAGGGGCAGGAATGGCGGTGATGTTATTGGCATCGAGTGGGGAGAGGCCAGGGATGCTGGGAAGCGTCCTACAATGTGCAACACGGCCCATCATAAGGACTTGATGTGGCTTCAAGAATTATTGTTGAGGCTGAGAAAACCTGTTCGAAGCCATTTGCACCCCTAAGCTTTATTAAAATAATAATAGCCTTGTTAATATGGTGTCTTAACTTCTCAAACATCCACTGGTTTCACACATGTATATTAAAAAGCTTCTGAGTGAAACTTCAATGCTAAGTCCTCTGGAAAAGGCAGAGAGGATTTGACATGGTTACTGACCACAGACTATTCTAATTGAAAGGAGGTATATATACACACACATGCACACACACACACACACACACACACACATATAAATTATAAATACCTACATACGCACATATATACATGCATATACGCACATACACGTACATTTATATACACACACCTAGTACAATAATAGCTGCTATTGACTGATCACATGGCATGTGAGAGGTGCTCTGCATACAGTATCTCCATTTACCTTTACAACAACTCTGGAGGGAAATAGTTTATTGTCCCCTTTTCACAGATGAGGGGACGGACACTGCTCAAGGTCATTGTCAGACTGTGGCTGTAGCAAGGCTGAGACCCAAACCCCAGGCCCGTCACTACAGCTCTCAGGGCCTCTGGGCTTATTTGGAGCTAAGCCAGGTGTGTGTGTGTGTGTGTGTGTGTACGCACGCCTGTCTTCCCAGCGTGCAAACACCACTCCCTCCTCATCTGCAATGAAGAAGTGAAGGAGGACTTTCAGGAAGAAGGGAGGAGAGCATACCTCACTTTATGGGAGTTTGGAGGTGACAGGGCAGAGAACACCGGCCAGGCAGCTGTAGCAGGGGCCGCTGTCCAAAGGGGAAGGCTCAGGCGAGGGGGGCTGTTGGTTTCACTTGTTCGCTTTTGGAGGGAGAATGTGTAAGCCTATGTGCAGACAGGGACACGGAACTGTGGCAGGTCAGGTAAAAAGGAAGGAGAAAGAGCGAGACTGAGAGATGAGTAGGCAGAAGCGGTGGGGTGGGGATGTCACCTGGTCAGAAGAAATTCATTTTAAATTCTGAGCCAGCGAGTTAAGAGCGGCGGCTGCAGGAAGAGCCAGAGAAACTGGGCTGGAGAGACGATCTGCAAAATCTCAGGACCCATAGTAGAGTAGGGAGACAGGCCATCTGCTGTGCAGAGAAGTGATGGGAGGGCAACATGAGGGACTGGAAGGGGGTTGGAACTTCCCAGGACCTGGTGGGGGAGGCGGGAGGAGGGACACTCTGTGGAGTCAGGTAGACCCTGCTGGGTCTGCGATAGAACTAGCCGGAGAGTGCAGGTTTCTCCGGGGGAGAGAGACACAGAGAGAGAGGTAGGGAGAGAGAGAGACAGAGAGAGACAGAGAGAGAAGAATCATACCACCTGCGACAGAATTGGCCGGAGGGTGCAGGCTTCTCCGCGAGAAAGAGAGAGAGAGAGAGAGAGAGAGAGAAGTGAATCACACCTGTCCTTTCCCTAATGTAACCCCATTACAGCGTCATTCCCAGTTTAAGGAAAAACACACTGGTTGTTGATGGCTAGAACTGGAAAGCCATTTAGCAGTACCGGGAACTGCAATCAATTGGAGAGCACTGGCCCTGTGTGAAGGCCACGCGTTCAAATTCATTAACACTTTGCAGGTCGAGCCCATTAAGTCAGAGGTTACATCTAGCCTGTGAGCCATCTATTACCAACTCCTGGCTTGCATCCTTTTTAAGATTATATATGTACAAGTATATGCGCATATGCACTTTCTCATACATAGGTGTATTCTTTGCATTGTATATACTCTTTATTATATATTATACTTTCTAGGATTACCTACACTCTGATACAAATGGGCTTATATCATAAATAGTGCCGTAACGGGATTTTTTCACTTACAGTCCAAATAACACAAAGTTGAGTGTATTTAAAGCTGTCCCCTTTTCCTTTTTTATAGAGTTCACACTGTGGTATGGCTTTGGGGTAACAACCAGGCCATGTTTCCATTAGTTAGAAATTTCTTTAGCAGCAGTCACAACATCACGGAAAGAGACTTGAATGTGAAATTGGGACAACTGGGTTGAAGTCTCTTTTTGCCAATTAATAGGCTATACGATTTTAGCAAAACTACTGGGCTTCTCTGGGTTTCAGTTTCCTTAGCTATTAATCAAAGCTGCAAACAGTTTCCATAGTGGGGTTGTGAAGATGTGAATGATTAGAGGGAGTAATATCTAATGAAAATACTTGCAGTCCCTATGGTGTTAAGTCAAAGTGAGAAATGTGTGAATGTTAGCATTCGCCTCTGCCCCTAGATCTCAGTCATCTGGGGAGCACCAGCCCTCCAGTCTCTCCGAACTTCAAGTCAAGACGTGCCTCTCTCACTAATGGCTCAATGAATCAATCACTCAATATTTATTGAGAGCCTACTATGTACAAGATGCAGGGGACCCGTGAGGGGCTCCCATCAAGAGAAGTACACACAGTAGGACCAATCGCAAGCATATTTTGACCTGACCTCTGGTTGGTGTAGTAATGGAATGGTCCCTAAGCATGGGAGAAGGTGGGTGGGGGGAGGGGGGAGAAGGCGAAGGATAGATGAGTCTGCCTTCAATAGCCTCTCCCTCCCCGCAAGGTCAATAGAAGACGACCACTTAAACCAGGGATTAGCAAATCTATGGCCCACAGGCCGAGTTCCACCTGCCAGTTGTTTTGGTAAATAAAATTTTATTGGAACATAGCCACAGCTAGTCTTTAACTACGCTTTATCTATGCTACAATGGCAGAGTTAAGCAGTTGCAACAGAAACCATATGGCCTGCAAAGCCAAAAATATTTACTGTCTGGCCCTTGACAGAAAAAGTTTGCCAGCCCTGATTTAAGCAATCACATGAATAATGAATCATTTCTAAATTGTATGGAACAAGGTGTACATACCCAAGGCTCACATTTATTACGTTCTCAGTGCAAGCTGGAGAAGGTATTAGCTAGCGTTCTGCCTATATTCTCCTCTTATAGCATCAAAACAACATCCTGAGAACAGTACTGTTGTTATTCCCATCTTGTAGGTAAGGAAACTAAGGCTTGGTGACATTAAGTCACTTGCTCAAGGTCATACAGGTAGACCGTGTGACTTGATCCCAATTTCGTCTCATTCCACAGCCTGTTTTCTTAGTCACAATGTCAGAGTTTTGCAAACTTCGGTCTCTCATGTACCACCCTCGTGATTTATTTTCATAGTCACACCCCCTTCACTATTCTTTGCTACCTCTTTTCTTTGAACAGGGGATTGTCATGGCATTTGTTCCTTTAAGTTTCCATCCTAGGAAATTATAATCAAACAGTCTGGATTTGATGTGCTAGTCACATGTATTTTTTTTTTTAATGTTTATTTATTTTTGAGAGAGAGAGAGAGAGAGAGAGCCAGAGGGCAAGCTGGGGAGGGGCAGAGAGAGAGGGAGACACAGAATCTGAAGCAGGTTCCAGGCTCCGAGCTGTCAGCACAGAGCCTGATGTGGGGCTCAAACCCATGAGCTGTGAGCTCATGACCTGAGCTGAAGACAGACCCTTCACCGGCGGAGCCACCCAGGCGCCACTAGTCACATGTATTTTTAAGTGTTTTTTGGAGGTAATTGCAGATTCACACGCAGTTGTAAGAAATAATACAGAGAGATCCCAGGGCCCCCAGTGATAACATAATACATAACTAGAGTGCAACACCACAGCCAGGAAACTGACATTCATACAACCAGCCTATTCAGATTTCACCAGTTTTACCTACACTCGTGCGTGTGCAATTTGATCACATGTGTGTGTGGATTTGTGTGGCTACCTCTGACATCAAAATATGGAAGGGTTCCATCCTGAGGACCCCCCCCCCCGTGGTACTCTTCTATAGCCACAGCACCCTCCCCCACCCCGCCTCGATCCCTGTTAATTCCTAATCTGTTCCTCATCTCTACAATTTTGTCATTATAAGAATGTCAGATGAACAGAGTTAGGTAAGCTCCTGAGTGAGTAAGCTTTTGAGATTGGCTTTTTCCACTCGGCATAATTCTTGTCATATATATATTTTTAAATTCACCCTGAAATAACTATAGAACTTTTAGAAGTTAAAAAACAAAAGCACTCATTCATGTTAAAATTATCTGGAGTGCCACCAGTGGGACCCATGCCACTTTAGGAAACCCTGCCACAAGCCGTAATAATACCTGCTAGACAAGAGATAGATAATGCAACCATAAAGATGTTTTTGACTAACACAAGTCTCTAGATCGATGCTGCTTCATAGAATTTTCTGCAGTGATAGAAATGTCAGCTGTTTGAACTGTCCAATATGGTAGCTACCAGCCTCATGCAGCTACTGAGCACATCAAATGTGGCTTGTTCGAATGAAGAGGGGAATTTGTCATTTTATTTCATTTTAATTGATTCAAATTTACACTTAAAGAGCCGTAGGTGGCTAGTGGCTTCTCTGATGGACAGTGCAACTCTTCTAGATAATTAAATGTAACACATTAAATAGAAGTAAATAAATTTCTTCTTTTCCTATAACTCATTTTGTCAATGCAGTGATAACCTGAAAACGTAAGAAATCTTTTTTTTTTTAATCTTTCATTCTTTTTTTTACAAATTTATTTATTTATTTTTGAGAGAGAGAGGGAGAGAGAGAACGAGCAGGGGAGGGAGAGAGAGAGAGAGAGACAGAATCTGAAGCAGGCTCCAGGCTCTGAGATGCCAGCACAGAGTCCGATACGGGGCTCGGACCCACGAACCGTGAGATCGTGACCTGAGCCGAAGTCAGACACCCAACCGATTGAGCCACTTAGGTGCCCCAAGTTAAGAAATCTTTTTAAACAGTCTTCTAATGGATTTATTTGTTGGGATCTCACCTTGTTCTATAAGTTTGCATGCGGCTAAGTCTGATATTAGCCCTCTAATAAAACCTGATTAGATTAGAGGATTTGTTGATTCCGGCCATTTGGCAAATCTCACTGCATTGCCGGTTCGCATTCAGAGTGAGCCCCAGAGAACCTACTCCCAAGGTTCCTGCTTTTAAGTGACACCGTGTCCCTCAGAACACAGCGTCAAGTGACTGAGACTTTGGACACACAGTCATAAATTAACCCAGACACATTTAGCATGTGGTCTTGTGGACTTTATGAAGGGCGTGAAAAGGTCCCGTTGATTATGATGGGCTCAGGGCGGCATGCCTTCTTTAGGAAGATGCACATTGCAAGCAATCGCTGGTGGTAATACTCATAAATCCTTGCTGATTCACAGGACCTGTTCTTGGTGAATGTAGTTTGCATCACTGGGCTGGAACAAGGGGCACAGTGGAGAGCTGAGTGTCTGGGGAGACGTAAGAATATTGAGGTTTCAGGGGTTGCCGTGTCCCAGAGAAGGAAAAAATAGCAACGACAGCTTCAGGTACTTGTGGACCAACTCCTAAAAGGTCATCTGGCAAAAGAGGTAGAATTTGCGGGGAGGTGGGGTGGAGCAGACCTGCTGGAAATATTTGCACAGAGCCGGTGTGTTCTCGGAAAGAGGAAAAAATGTGGTCCGTATCTCCTTCTCATTTCTCTTAGCCTAAATATCACGGGCAGCAAAAGCTAGCTTTTGACCATTAGCCGTCCACACTCTTAGAGACACGTACCCCTTAAAACACAACATTGGTATGAAGGTCGTTACCCTGGCCAGTCTCTTATTTCGCCTGACTTCACAGATCTGTAAGGCGTTAGCAGTTGCAAGAGATTGATATGATAGTTTGTGAGTAATTTGGATGAACTATAACACTAACCCAGTAAAGTATTATAATTTTAAATGTGTCCAGAAAATAATTGAAATTCTGGCTTAGCTTTATCATAATGCAAACTGCTGGGTATATTTAACAGCTGACTAGCTTAGCATGAATATTGCTTTAGAAATGGGGTCATATTGTTTTTACGGAACAATATTGCTCTCAACCACGTTTAGGAGGGGAAAAAAGCAGGAGATTATGAGGATACTTTTAACCTTTCTGTCTCTTTCTATCTGTGTTTACCATGGTGATTTAGGCGTTTGGTGTTGTTTGAAGGCAAACAAAGAAGGTGCTGGCATTTAAAGCAGATCTGGCAATGAGCCCTTGGCCATCAGATTCCTTCTTATTGCGACTCTGTCACAGAATCTCAGTTCCCCATCAATCTGTTTTTCTGTATCCTGGTCAGGAACAAGGCAGATAAGATTATCCCCTCCTGACCACAACAGATATCACAAATAGGCTGCCCCCTGTAGTTACCTACAGAGGAACACAGTGTTTTCTTTCTTTCAAATATTTTTGCCAACATTTAAAAAAAGGAAATGTCACATGAAAATCCAGATTTATGGATGTTCCCGAAAAGTCAGAGGAGTTGGCCGTACTGGGCCTGCATTTCTACAGGAGGACAAATCCCTGAGCCCAGCGGCCACAGGCACCTTGAGAGGCACTAAAGGCATCTCAATTGACAACGGTTGTCTCCTGGCCTGTGTTTAATTTTCCCTCTCAGTCACCTGAGTTTTTGATTCCTGGTAGGCAATATCGCGTCCCTACTCCTTCACACAATGGTGCCCTATAGTGCGTCAGGGTGCGCGACTGATCCGTGATATCTGGCAGTGGTTCGCAAGCTTTTTCTGTAAAGAAGGAGTTTGTAAACAGTTTAGACTTTGTGGGTCGTACCATTTCTGTTGCAGCTACTCGACTCTGCTGTCGTAGCACCAAAGCAGCCATAGGTGATCCGTCAGTGAACGGGCGTGTCCGTGTTCCAATAAAGTTTTATTTATGAAAACAGGCTGATCTGTGAGCTATAGAATTTGCCAACTCCTGACATCGGAGGAAAAAACAAAAACAAAAACAAATACAACGAATTTGCCCTGAAACAATCACCCTGTATAAAGGAATTTCTCATCAACAGAGAGCTTTTAATAGATGTGGGGCCAATTCTTCCCCAAGTGGTGCTCAGCCTGTGAAACCACAGTCTTCGAGCACGTGTGGGTGTGTATATACCAGGGTGGATGTGTGTGCGCTTAACCCACTCCTCATTGTGTTCATTCTAAAAATATTTACTGACTCCTAGTAGTTCTCTTCTCCCAGTATCATTATTGGAAAAGACTTCCCTTCTAAGAAAAATGGAAAGAGCTTAAAATCTGTTCCTTCATGGAAAATTAGTTAAGGTAGGTTATTCTGACAATGGAGTAAGTAGGAGTTTCCATTGAGAATACTTGTCATGGTGAGGCAAAAGCTGAGAGACCTCACTGCTTTTCATTTTAGAGAGTAACAGTTTTCTTTTTCTTTCTTTCTTTCTTTCTTTCTTTCTTTCTTTCTCTTTCTCTCTTTCTCTCTTTCCTTCTTTCTCTTTCTTTCCTTCTTTTTCTTTCTTTCTTTCTCTCTCTCTTTCTTTCTTTCTTTCTTTCTCTCTTTCTCTCTTTCCTTCTTTCTCTTTCTTTCCTTCTTTCTCTTTCTTTCTTTCTCTCTTTCTTTCTTTCTTTCTTTCTTTCTTTCTTTCTTTCTCTCTTTCTCTCTTTCTCTCTTTCCTTCTTTCTCTTTCTTTCCTTCTTTCTCTCTCTTTCTTTCTTTCTCTCTTTCTTTCTTTCTTCTTTCTTTCTAATGTTTATTTACTTATGAGAGTGCACAAGTAGGGGAGGGGCAGAGAGAGTGGGACAGAAAATCCGAAGCAGGCTCCAAGCTGACAGCCTGATGTGGGACTTGAACTCGCAAACCGTGAGATCATGACCTGAGCCGAAGTCGGACCCTCAACCGACTAAGCCACCCAGGCGTCCCCCAAGGGTAAACAGTTTTCTTGTTGTATCTCACAGTCAAGCTTCACCTTAGCTCTCCAGTTGGAGTGGGCATGAATGCCAGCTCTCCTTCCCTGTATTCTGAGCATTACTGAACAGAGCCCCACTTTCCACGTTCCAAAATGAAAACAAAAAGGTAGAACCAGACCAGCGGTATCTAAATGGTAACTTTGGGCCAAATCTGGTACACGTACATTTGTAGTTTGGTCCAGAGTATTTAAAAACAAAACACGAATTAGTTACTGACCTTGGGAAATCGGAAGATTTCACCCCTAGAAAATCAGAATTTGGGCTTTTAAAAAACAATTTGAAGATCTGTTGACACTGGATACTCATTTTTCCACGTATATAACTAGTGGCTGAGTGTAGGTACCTTCTTTGATTATTATGAGTTCATTCCTAGGCTTGCTTCACCCACAGAAGTTTCCTGTGTGGATAAGCTTTTGAGTTTATAACCCAAGGGCCGGATAATTTATAGGGTCTCCTTAAGGACCAGCTTCTAGGATTCCAGCTTCTCCAAGTAAAGGCAATAGACACAATAACATCAGCCCACAATATCTCCCAAACTTTGTCAATTCACGGATGAGTAACGACGACCTGATCAATACAGCGGGGAGTAATATTGGTTACTGTGGTTCAGTTACAAATCTAATACAAAATGATGCAGAAATGGGAATAAACATTTCATTGTCCGCCCTTCTTCCCTGCAGGGGCAAACAGCCAAAACAACACTTGCTTTCCGTTGAGGGATGTCAAGCTTCACAAATTTTATTTCTTGTTGCTGGCTGAAACACTCAAGACTGTTCTCGTGTTTAAAAAGCCTGAGGGAGGGACATAGAAAAGAATGGATGGGGACACCCATTTTATAGGGGACTTCACAGCATTTCAAATAGGCTTTGGGTTGACCTAAAGTCTTGGGCTGATGGAGAAAAAAGGAATCGACACCCCATGGAAATACTGAGAAAGGGCCACAGAGGGAGGAACGCGGTAAGAGCCTCTTTCCCCATGACTAGGTTTCCCTGTTAAAAATGGCACCCAGCGCGGCTCAGTCTGTTAAGCGTCTGACTTTGGCTCAGATCATCATCTCGTGGCTCGTGGGTTCGAGCCCCGCATCAGGCTCTGCACTGACAATGTAGAGGCTGCTTGGGATTCTCTCTCCTCCTCTTTCTGACCCTTTCCGGACTCAAGCTGTCTCTCTCTCAAAATACGTAAGTAAACTTAAAAAAAAAAAGAAAAAAAGAAAAGAACTTGGAGCTGGGGCTCGGCAGGCTGTCGCTCTCACTTTGGCCGGCCTCGTTTTGAGTCAGCTCATCCCTGATACTGGACTGATTAAGGTTCTACTGGGTAGCCCACCTTACTAGACTAACCTACACTAGACTCTAGTACATAGTCTCCAAGATGGGGTGGCAAACAGATGCTGAACAGGGACTGGGGAAGCAACAGTACGTCGTTTAATAAATACGCTAGAACATTCTTCACCTCCAGAAAGAAAGGTCCCTGCTCCCATGTTCCTTAAAGGCTCTCAGCGAGACGACACCACCACGGGAGACATCTCATTTTCTTTATGAAAAGAAAAGAAGGACAGAAACGATGATAGATAGCTTCTGATATCTGGCCTCAGGGAGACAACAGAAATCGGCGGGGACGAAGAAGGACTGTTACGGGTCTGGCCCGGGGGAAGGGGATGGCTGCACCCCAGCTCCGGCTCACCTAGCCATGCCCAAACGCAGAGTCGGTGCCATGGAGCTTTCAAGTTTGCAGAAAGGATACGGGAATTTGGATTTTCGTGGAGAACCTCCAGGTCATTACATTTCGGCCATCCCGTTTGCCTCGCGGTTGCTATGATCACTGCTATCGTCTTGTTGCGTATTTTGTGCGGGCCAGACCGAGCCCGCAGGCCAAATTCAGTTGCCCCTTTGCCCACCGCTCTGAAGCTGGATCCTGCTTAATGCGATCTCAAGGCTTCCCGTGTCTCTATTTGAATCAGAAGAGGTGCCAGCCGAGACCATGTGGATGGATGGGTGAGCACGCACGCAGCTCTGTTACTTGAAAAGCTGCGCAAAGTGAACGTTCTACATCACAGGTCAGAGGCCCTTCGGCCTAGAGAAGGAGTCTTGAGGAAACAAACAGCGCAGAATGAAAGAAGCAGACTGACCTCGTGCCATCTGCCATTAGCACGTCCCCGGCCGGAGCCATGGCTTTCTTAGTTTTAAAAAGGAGAAGTTTCTCTCAAAGTAGGATACAAGGCCGCACTGCCGGGTGGAGGGAACCTGGGAGGCGGGGCGCCAGTCGGAGCCCTTTCTCCAACCTTCATTCAATGTGCGCACGCTCTCTCAGTCTCGGCTGCCGGGTGCCAAATGGAGCTAGAACAGGGGCCGTGGCGAGGGACCTTGTGAGACCTGGTGACACAGATGGGCCACTCCCTGGAAAAACCCCGGGGGTTACGAGACTGGGGGTGGTAGGCCAGGTGCGGCCTTCAAACATGTTTTGTTGGGGCCACACGTGATCTTAAAATGGAAACATTTCACGTGTATGGGTAGGTGGGGTCTGTCTCCTGGAAACTGAGTTCTGACGTTCCTGGCCCCGCCCCATTGCCCGGCAGAGCTATGCCTCTGCCACCCGCTCCGCACCGAGCAGGAGGGGTCGGCCCCGGTCCCCACCCACTTCCTACATCACACCCAGCTCTCTGCTCAGACTTGTCCTCCTCGACCTGGGAATCTAAAGTGCTTTGCAAGATGTCCATTTGGCTTGGTATCCTAGTTATTGTTGTGTTTTTTTTTTTTTCCATCCATAAACCCCTATGGACCGTGAGCCACACGTCCACTTCTCTGGGACTCAGTTATCTGGTCTTTAAAATGGGAATGATAATATCTGCCGGGAGCCTGGCTCCGGAGCTGCTAATCTGGGGGGACGTCCGGCCAGCAGAGGGCGCTGGAACAAAAGGTTGCAGGTGGACCCATCCCGCAGGGAGCGGACAGGTAGGGCAGCTGGGAAGGTAGGCGCTCTCACATTCTGCCCCCTGGGGGGACAGGACTCCACAGAGTGGACATGACCGTCAGCAACTACTCATCTATCGGTACAGCCGCACATCACCAGCAATGTGACTTTCTGGAATATGTAATGTGACCACAAACTTTCTAATGCTGCAGCCTGACAATCAGACGCTAAAAATAACAAACGGCCTGCCCTGGAAGAGAAAGAGACGGCCCCCTTGGAAACGGGAGACGGGCCGTTTTTGGCTCTGCTCGCTGCGAGCGCCCTGCACGGAATCCTCCGGGCGGTGGAGAGAGTCTGTGAGGAGAGCTCACTGCAGTTGAACAGTGTGTTCGCTTTCAGACAACTCGGTCCCAGCAAGATGTAGACAAATTGGACTAAGTTCAGAGAAGAGCAAGCTAGATGATTAAGGGGAGAAGGGGATTGATTTATAGGGGAGATTAAAGCAGCCCGACACGTCTGAGCTGTCTTCCGCGGGGGACAAACCCGGGAGTGACAAGCTGGAACTTCACACACCTTTGCGAGGTGTAAACACCGGAGAGGAGGAATTAGCACAGTGTGAGCTGCTTTTAACGGCATTTTCCGGGATGATGTTGACACCAGAAAAATATTGGTGGCCGGCGAGCGCTGGTTGGGCACACCTCTGCCTGAGAATCATTTATCGTCCTGACGGTGTCTGCCATGAAATGACATTCTCTAGCTCGGCATTCGTGGCCTCTGTGATCTGGCCCCGGCCTACCTTTCCTTCCACTTCTGCATCCTCCCCTCCCGGCCAGGGACACCCCATCCGTGCCCCTGGTTGCAGCCACTCCTGACTTTTGTCTCATTCCCCTGCCAGGAGTGGAAAAGTTTAGGAACCGGCAATGGCCAGGCCGGCAAGGGGGGCAGAGGGAGACAACAGAACTTGGGACTGCCGTACGGGAGCAGGTGACAGTGACGTTACTTTGATAGTTATTTCATATGACCCTGAAATACGAGCATCTTATTACAAAGCGAGCTGGGGTCCTCACATCTTCCACTCATTGTCCTCAGGTGCTGTTGCGGGTGACAAGGCCAGAGACCAGAGGCGATGTTCTTCTGATTTTTAGGTTTGATTCTCTGGGAACTTGACTGGAGAAGCGGGTCGTGGCTAAAATAAAGAATCCCGGGAGATGCGGACTTCCACCGCAGGGGCAGGCCTCTGGTCCTGAGGGATGAGGAGGGGCGGCCGGGACTCCAGCTCCCTTACAAAGGGACATGTCAGCCCCAGGACAGAGACTGGGCATTGGGCCTAGGACCCCCTGTGGCTCCTTCTTTCCCAGTCCTAGGACACCGCTTCCTTGCATTTCTAACAAATTCTCTTCCCCACTCCTCCCCTCCTGAGGGAAAAATATCCAGGATGCTCTTCCGTTATGGAAATCTGGTCGTAGACGGGAGCCGAAGCAGCCCTGAGAAGAAAGCAAGAGTCTGAGAAGAGCTGTTCAAGCTCTCTTGTGAACCAGGAAAGGAGAATGACAGGGTGCCTGGGGGGCTCTTAAGCGCCTGACTCTTGATTTCAGCTCAACTTGATGATCTCGCGGTTCGTGGGACGGAGCCCCGCGTTGGGCTCCGTGCTGATGGCACCGAGCCTACCTGGTATTCTCGCTCTCTCTCTCTCTCTGCCTATCTCTTTGGCCCTCCCAGCTTTCGCACTCTCCCAAAAATAAATAAATAAACTTAAAAACAAACAGACAAACAAACAATGGCTACGAGACATCCCGGAATGGTTTAACCAGCGCAGGGCGCGGCAAGAGCGTTCCGAATACAGCACGCAACTATCAAAAATGCTGCGGTTTCGGTCTGTCAACCAGCGCGATGTACTGAACTACTGAAAACTGGTACTGAAGTCATAGGATAAGAAGGGCGTCTCGGGTGGCACAGCCCAGACAAACGTTTGCCAAGTGGGGATGTGGGCTCAGTGCTGCTGGATTTCGTCATTCTGTTCATGGTAGCCCACAGTGAGGTTTTGATGAGATAAGCTTAAAACAAAGCACAAACAAAATCCATACTTCTGCAGGATACGTACGTGCCAATGGTCCTGCCGTTGGAATCTCCTGGTCTTAGTCTGTTTGGACTTGGAACCCTGCCTTTCTCTTTCAAATGCCATAGCCTTCACAAAGATTTCTTTATTTAAAAAAATTTTTAAAAATGTTTATTTATTTTTGAGAGAGAGAGGGAGAGAGAAAGAGAGAGAGAGTATGAGTGGGAGAGGGGCAGAGAGAGAGAGAGGAAGACACAGAATCCGAAGCAGGCTCGAGGCTCTGAGCTGTCAGCCCAGAGCCCCACGCGGGGCTGGAACTCAGGAACGGCGAGATCACGACCTGAGCTGAAGTCGGACGCTCAACCGACTGAGGCACCCGGGCACCCCCACACAAAGATTTCTTTAATCGGGCCAATCACAATGACACTCTCCTCTCAGATTCAGGGCTTCTTAGTATAATAATAATCACAATCGCGTTTATTGAATATTTACTAAGTACCAGGACAGTGGTACAAAGCCTTTTACATATTCTCCCTGGATCAACTCCTTTCTCTGTCTCAAATACCAGCTTCTTAGAGATATCCCATGAATATTCTTTTTTTTTTTTAAGTTATTTATTAATTTAATTTGAGGGAGAGAGAGAGAGAGAGAGAGAGCGCCAGGGAGGGGAAGAGAGGGGGAGAGAGAGACCCAAGCAGGGTCCACACTGTCAGCACAGAGCCCGACATGGAGCTTGAACTCACGAACCTGAACTGATCATGACCTGAACTGAAATGAACAGTCAGACGCTTTACTGACTGAGCTCCCCCCCGGACGCCCCCCTTCCTGAATGTTCTTTATGCAGACACTTCTCTTCATCCCCAACTATGCCTTTACTCTGCTTGTTTTTCTTGCTTGGCATGTAGTAATCTGATACAGCTTATAACTTGCTCAACTTCCACTGTCTGTTTCCCCACGGGAATGTAACCCCCACTCGAGTAAACGGTCCTGAGTGGTTTGCCCATTGCTGTTCCCTCAGCGCTTTGAACCACGCCTGTTACATAGTCATAAGTATTTAATTACATTAATTTGAGTAATTTCCCTTATTTCGGGCTACTTGCCATACATTTGCTTGGCAAGGAGAGTAAAACTCATGTGAGTTCTGGGTCTTCACACTAGATTTGAGGCCAGGCAAAGCCAAGATCTGTGGTTCCTCTGTGCAGGTAACTCCCCGAAGCACCTCGCAGAAGGTCCAGCTTAGCGCATGTCCTACCTTTACTAGGCATTCAGGAATATTTGGTGAGTTAATTTACCTCTCCAGATACAGGAGCCATAGGATAGGATGAAGCCAGGCTGGACGTCCTCTTAGGTGTGGCCCTTCAGAAGTCAAGACACAGAGCCATTTACTTTTGATTACTTTCTTAAGGTTTTTCTTTTCTTTTCTTTTCTTTTCTTTTCTTTTCTTTTCTTTTCTTTTCTTTTCTTTTCTTTTTTTCAAATCTTAAGTGTGAAATACAGCCACTGAGGTTGGTTCATCAGTGTTCATTGGCATAAAATTGCAAAAAAGTCCAATTAGTTTGTTGATTACATTAAAAATTCTTTTTTCGATGTTTATTTTTGAGAGACAGAGTGTGAGCAGGGAAGGGGCAGAGAGAGGGAGACACAGAATCCGCAGCAGGCTCCAGGCTCTGAGCTGTCGGCACCGAGCCCCACGCGGGGCTTGAACTCACGAACCGCGAGATCGTGACCCGAGCCGAAGTCGGACGCTTAACCGACTGAGCCACGCAGGTGCCCCATGTTGACTACATTTTTAATGGTATTCCAAATAATGGTGTTATCAAAATAAATGAAGGCCATTTCTACAGGAAATATTTCTCCATGAAATTTATCCGTGTGTGTGTGTGTGTGTGTGTGTGTGTGAAACCGAGCACCATGGTTTATTCGTGGAAAAGAGCCCAGTTTTTCTTACTGACTGATTACATAAAATTCAAGCACTTTTGGCTGTGGATTTGAGTCGCCATGCAGTCAGCTGAGTTCAGGCACCCACAAGTCCCGGGTGGCCCGTGTTTGCTCTAGTTGGTAATCACACATCCAGGTACGGCAAGAGAAGGAATTTAGGGACCAGGCTTCCTCAAGGCCTAACCCAGACTCTCAGTTGTCATCGGGGAGACCCATGGATTTTCAAGACATGAGCAAGGCAGGGGCGCCTGGGTGGCGCAGTCGGTTAAGCGTCCGACTTCAGCCAGGTCACGATCTCGCGGTCCGTGAGTTCGAGCCCCGCGTCGGGCTCTGGGCTGATGGCTCAGAGCCTGGAGCCTGTTTCCGATTCTGTGTCTCCCTCTCTCTCTACCCCTCCCCCGTTCATGCTCTGTCTCTCTCTGTCCCAAAAATAAATAAACGTTGAAAAAAAAAATTAAAAAAAAAAAGACATGAGCAAGGCAATGGTAACAGACTTCAACCAGGATTACCTGATGGCTAAACTTCTAGCCATTTGATAATTGATTTGAATACTAAAACTAGAATTTAAATAAAAATTAGGAAGAAAAAAATAAAAGCTTTATGGTTAAAAAAGAAAAAGGAAATTCATTTGAGAGTTTTTGACTTTGCTTTTTTTTTTTCTTCTATTGACAACAGAATGCCAACCTCTATAACTAAATGGAAACTGAAGCGTTACCCTCCATACTGTCATTTACGTATCGAACTAGGCATCTTTTAAATTTTTTTTCCAGTGCCCACTGCTCTTGATTGACAACACCTTGGTTTGGATTTTCCTCTGGAGTAGAACCCACTCCACCCTGACTGCCAGTCTGTGCGGTTCATGGGAAGCTAACCCCCTGCTAGCCCCCTGATGAGAATGCGCCCCAAGCCAGCTCTTCAGGGGCCTGCATCCGCCTGGCCACAGTGAGTGGCCCAGAGATGGGCTTCTTCAGGACCCAATCCTGAAAAATAATAGAATTGTAGAATGTCACGGGAATAAGGTGGGGGCGGGGACTCCATTTCCTGCTGGCTCTGAATGTGTGAGAACACCTCGATTTGAGAATGAAGCCAGGGGCGCCCGGGTGGCTCAGTCTGTTGAGCGTCCAACTTCGGCTCAGGCCATGATCTCTCAGGTCGTGAGTTCAAGCCCCGCCTCGGGCTCTGTGCTGACAGCTCAGAGCCTGGAGCCTGTTTTGGATTCTGGGTCTCCCTCTCTCTTTGTCCCTCCCCCGCTTGCACTCTGCCTCTCTCTCTCTCAAATACATAGAGATTTAAAAAAATTAAAGAAAAAGAAAAAAGAATGAAGCCAGCACCGAGGAATACAGTTCTATTTTCACACGATTTGGTTAAAAGACCCAATAACGTCTCTGTTGATGCCTATTTGAGTTGGGTTTTCTGTCCTTTGACATGGAAACAGTCCTGACCGCTACATACATATATCCCTCCAAAATGTGTTCTAATAATTCACATTTCCACTAAAGTTAGATGGGCAGTGCTGGTGGGGACAGGGAGGTGGTAAGACTTTTTGTGGGGCCCTAATTACTTTTGCGTTAGGGGATCCTTCCTACCAGAATGATATTGATATTAAAAATTATTCTGAATATTACTTTAAGTGCCTCAACATTTAAATTTTGTCTACTTGAAGCAAAATTTAATCTTTTTTTTTTTTCCTGGGCCCTAAAATCTCCACTTTTTGCTGATGTGAGAAAAAAATAAAAAAACATTTTCTTCCACCTTAATGATTCATTCTTTTCCCTCTGATTTTAAAAGAAATCTGAACATTCTGACAGGCCCCTAGAAGCTTCCAGGGCCCCTGGCTTACTCTGCCTAATGGATCCTGGGGCTCTACAGAGTTCCTGTTTTGCTTTGCTACGTTTCATAACAACAACAACAACAACAACAACAACAACAACAACAACAACAAAAAGAACTTTTATCTTTCATTAGAGGTCTGATTTTAAATGGAGATCTTGGATAACCGTTTAGAGGCCTCAGGCAAGTTCCCTAATGTTTCAGGGCCTGCTTCCTCATACATAAATTGGACATAGTAATCATCCCCCCTTGTCTGTTATCTTGAGCATGGCATGGCTCAAATCAAGTAATGCGCTTAGAAGAGCCTGGCACACAGAGAAAATCACTTAAAAACACCAGCTACTAAAACTGTTAGGTGTTCTTGTGTTCTTCCGACTATTTCCAGACAGACTCTCTGAGACTTTAATTATCACTTGCTGTCTCCTCCTTTTCTCTCCTTCCTTCCTCTCTCCCTTTGTTTAATTACCAAAGAAATGTTCCTTATAAAAAACCCAAACACTACAAAAATATTTAAAGTAATAACTCAGTTTCACACACGCTCTCATCATCCTGCTGCCCAGAAGCAACTTCTGTTAAGGGTTTTGTGGGAGGGGCGCCTGGTGGCTCAGTCGGTTAAGTGTCCGACTTTAGCTCAGGTCATGATCTCGCGGTTCGTGAGTTCGAGACCAGGGTTGGGCTCTGTGCTGACAGCTCGGAGCCTGGAGCCTGCTTCAGATGCTGTGTCTCCTTCTTTCTCTCTACCCCTCCCCTGCTCATTGCTCTCTCTCTCTCTTTAATTTAAAAAAATTTAAAAAGGAAGTTTTGTGGGAATACATGCACCCAAACACACTCACACACCCAAATACACAGTCACACATAAACTCATACGTGCACAGTTCGAGTGAGACCATAATTATACCTTATTAACTAGCTAGCTTCTTTTTCACCTAACTCTACATCACAGCTAAGTTCCCAAGTCAGAGCATACTCGTAGAGGCCATCATTTCCTTGCTCCCGGTGGTTGCCTCTGCCCATGACACTCTCTTGGAAGAATGGAGAAAGATCTATTGCTCTCTACCCCTCACTGGTGGAGAGCTTTCTGTTCAACAGGCTCCGTGTGGTCAAGGCCATTGCCCAACTGTTTTCTCTCATGTTCTCCTATGAATGTACTTTCCTTTTTCAAGTGTTACTGAGAAGGGCGGGAGGTGGAGGGCATTTTAGGAAGCCTGGTTGGGCTCAGTTCCAGGCCAGCTTTTCCCAAACAACCCTGTGCCTGTGATTCAGACTCAGGTATTCATGTTTCGGCCATCTGGAACTAGACTGGAGGGCTGTCTGATTAGCTTTCTTAACCTCCCACAACATGGTGCTACCCGTCAGTATTTTGCGTGGCTGGATAGTAGGGATGTATCTCAGGTTACTTAACTAGATCTCTAATGATGAACAGGCAAACGGGTTCCAAGCATTCGTAGCCCCAGACAGAGCTCTGAGCCTCAACACCAGCCCTTGAACCCTTCTGGGCTGCACTCAGGTTCCACCGAGGGCGGAATTGGGACTTCAGCCCCATGTGTGTGTTCGATGTGTTTAAGTAACACCGTCACCACGTCATTGTTGTTCTTTAAATGCCTTTTCCACAGCTCAGAGAGGTTGATTTTGTGCCGAGCCAGAAGGGGTGGGCAGAACGAGTGTCCACGTGGGGGGAACGCTCTTGGGGAAAGAGAAGGCACTGCACAGTTAGAAATCTGGAGGCTCTCCTGGATCAGCCACAAAGCAGCAAAGGGGTCCCTGAGATGCTTCAGTGTCACCTACTGTGCTCGCCGAGGTAAGGAAATCGGCCAAACAGCTGAGGTAGCACAGATAGTGGTGAAGGGGGAGGGGAAGGAGGCTCTAGAATCTCCCGCCCTCTGGCTGTGTGACCTTGAGGGAGCTGTCTGGCTGCTCTGAGACCACTTCCTTGTCTACAAAACAGTGATAACAGCAACACCTGCCTTATAGGATTGTTGAAAATGACGATGACCCCATAATGTTGATACGGCATGCCTCAGCACACAGATTGCCCAGCACCTGATAAGCTCTCGGTCAATGTCGGGTGTCATTATCAAGCGACATGTGGGAGGACAGCATATGCTCCGAGGGTTTGATCCAAATTCCAACACTTGGGGAATTCTTTATTTCCCCAAATCTCAGCTTCCTCCTTTGCAGGGCAGCGTGAATCATTCCTACTTCAGAGAGCCGACGCGAGGATTCAATGAGAAACACGGGTGAATGTCTAGCACGGAGGAGGTGACTCTGTGAGTTCCCATCTCTCCACTCCTGTATCTACCAAAGGAAGAGACGGTCCAGGGCCAAAGATGACAGCCAGATGGAGCGAGCCCCCCACTGCTTCATTAGCACCCCTGGTGGGTCCGTGAAAAGAGATAGCATTAGGGGGCCTTCAACTTTCATATTAGTGTAGTCTTCATCTTGTTTTGTTTGTTTGTTTGTTTTTTTCAATTAATTAAACTAAGCATTTACGTTTTGCGAAGGGATTGGTCTTAGGGCTAATGCCACACACTGTTAGGAAAGGGGGAAATTGGTGGTGGAATTCACACCAAAGTCTATTCTTGCAACCGTCAGGGCTACTTACGTCCGCATTGTTTCATTGGCTTTTTCGACCTGATCCCCCCGTAGAGAGTAACAACAACAATCCGAAGAGCTACGGCCTAGAATCTGGGATCTGGAAAAGTTTCTTGAGTTTAAGTCATACGAGTGGGGTTTGCGATGCTGACATCCAAATATGCGGCAGGGGGCAAACGTGGGAGTCAACACTGGTCCCCCAAGCGAGCGCCGTGATGGGGGAAGGTGGACAGCCACGGGCATCTCACTTCTGGTGACCACGGGCTTCTGGGCCCTCCCCCACAGCTCCTTGCCCCCAAACTTCAGGACTTCAAAACATACCTGGTTTAAGAAGGGGCCCGGCGCTCCCTCCCCACTCTTTACAGCAAAATAAGATTCTGGACCCCAAAGAGGACAACTCTCTGAATTCTCCGCTCCCATTGTTGGTAAGGATTTCCCAGCCAATCCCACTGCCTTCCAATTTCTCTTTCTTCCTTCTCACCGCTGCCTCAGCCAGGGCAGCAGTGAGCAGTGGTGACGGGCTTGAATTTCAAACAGGGCAGGCGGAAAGAGGAACAACTGTATGTTTATTAGGGCATCATTATCCCTCTGAACTGCATCATTTATATCCCTGGGAAGAGACCATGCCAGGTCAGGAGCAACAGTTTGAGTCGATAATTTGTCAGGTTGGAGCAGGTGGGAAGGGGTGGCGTAAGAAATCACCCGAAAGGCACCGCAAACTGAAATGGATGGAGGCGGAAGAGTAATAAGAAAGTGATCAGTGAATCCACAAACAAGCGCAGATAAATCAAGCAGTGCCAGGTGGATGGGAGCAAAACGGGAGAGATTCAAATTAGCAAGACCCGGACCTTGTCAAGGCAAGGTTAAGAACGCACCTCCGTGTCGCTGTTATCCACCCAGGGCTGGAGAAGTGCCCACCAGAAAATGAATCTTTCCCGTGCAGGGAGCTGGAATGCAGGAGATTTCCTACAGAGTATCAATTTGGATCATAAAAATCCCAAGGTCTCGTGCACTGACAGGGTGAAAGGTAGAAAAATGGACGAGCCTTCTCGTAACTGCCACTCCCCGAGGAGTGCCTGATACTCTTCAAATGTTTGCACATTCGTACCAACTGTTCACAAAAGCTGGGAGACAAAAGACCCAGCTGCAAAGCCTTGAAGAGATAAGTGTTTCATCCGAATACCCATGACCTTGGGGGCTCCTAGATGCAATATCCCCCCCCCCCCCCACTCCGTTTGTCTTAACTCTTTGATAAAGTTCAAGTCCTGATTATTACTGGGGTCAGGGAAGCAAAGGCGAGGGCTGAGAAGAAAGGCATCATCGTTGCGATGGCGATGACGACCATTTAAAAACAACGACGCTTGTGGGTGAGGACCTGTTCGGTACCAGTGTCTGTGCTGTGTGCTTTTAGACCTAATCTCTTTTATCCCCACCAACAGTCCTCTGTGCTGACTGCTACTGCCTTTATTTTTCACATGAGGAAACTAAGCCTCTAAGAATTTAAACGCCTTGACCAGGGTCACCGCTCTTAAGTTATGCCATCAGGATACGCACCCAGGACTCTCTAAACCCAAAGCTCATACTGATCCACTCTGCCTTCTACAACCGGTACTAAATATGTTTGGAAGCAGACGGAGGCCTTGGGACAGAGCGGAATGGGTGTGTATTCCCGGTCCCCTTCAGCCCCCCAACAAACTCATGAATCTATTGCATAAAAATGTGGACAAGCATCAGGTCCAGATGAACAGACAGACTTGGGTCTCATGTCTGAAAGAATCCAGTAGGTAAGCATCTAACCCTGCCAAACTGACAGTGTGGCCACATGTCTACACGAGGATAATGACGGAGATCCTCTTGTGTAAGTGTTAAAAGGACTCAGGACAGGGTTCTTGACATTTGGAAGTCCTCTTGTGTATTTCATATGGGCTGCAAAGCAGATCCTTGCTCTACACCCAATGTTGAGTACACTCTGCACAAAAGAAAATACACCTGCATGGAAAGACTTTCTGCCTTCTGAATTTACATGAAGCATTGCCCACAAGTCTCAAGTTGGAATGAAATAATCATTTCCTGGGCTCACTCCATGCTATTATTTTAAGCTCAAGCACATGTCTGAAGTCAGCGACCAATACTCTTCAGATTTGTCCAAATTCTCTGTGTGGTTTTTTTCTTTTTCTTCCTCCCTCCCTCCCTCCCCCTTTCTTTCTTTCTTTCTTTCTTTCTTTCTTTCTTTCTTTCTTTCTTTCTTTCTTTCTCTTTCTTTCTTTCTTTCTTTCCTCCCTCCCTCCCTCCCTCCCCCTCTTTATTCTTTCTTTCTTTCTTTCTTTCTTTCTTTCTTTCTTTCTTTCTTTCTTTCTTTTAAATTGAGTTAGCATGGTGGTTAGTGGCTCAGGTTTTACTATCTGCAAGGCCTGTAGGGAAATCCAGAATTGAATCTATCGTGTGCCGTGTGACTCTCAACAAACTACTTAACCTTCTAGCTAGCCTCGATGGTCTCATCTGTAAAATGGTGATAATACAAACAAGATGAAAGCATTATTTTGAGGATCGCATAAAAGAAAGCCCAGGAAGGGCCTCACAGCATGGTCTGTGGTCAATGCCTAGTAACAGGCAGCTGTGATGATGATTATGACTGTTATAGAGAGGGTCTAAAGGCCTCAAGCAGTGCTGTCTAGTAGATGTAGAATGTGACCTATACTTGCTACAATTTTACATTTTAAAAAGTGGAAAAGAAATGGGTAAAGTTCATTTTAATAATATATTTTATTTAACCCCAAATACCCAAAATATTATCATATCAACACGTAATAAGGATAAAAAGTAATGAGATATTTTGCGTTCTGTTTTTCAGGAGTAAGCCTCCAAAATCCAATGTGTGTTTTACAGTTCCAGCGCATCTCGGTTTGGTCAGCCCTATTTCAAGCCCCATGTGGCTACCATATTGGACAGTGCAAGCATGGAGACTCAGCCTGAATCCTCAAAGCAGAATTAATAAACTGGATTCAACATCTAGATGGGTGAAGTTTGGGGCATGTCGTTAAGACAAATGAATTACCAAGATCTAAAAATCAGGATGTTTCGTATAAAAATTTGGTGTCCTGGTTCCTCTTGGCAAGAGGGCTACATTCCACCTGGTACCCTTCTCTGGGGTTGAGTCACAGTTGCCCTCTTGGGTGTGGGAAGGTGCTGGATGATCGGCCTGCATACATCCCACTTCATAGCCCTTTGCACGAAGCCCACTTGGCTAATTTACCATACCTACCTGGCCCCTGTAGACCTGTGAGTTTAAGACCTCCGTGCCCAAACCAATGAACTCCAAAAGTAGAAACTCAAACTGGGTTGGGCTCAGGTCCAGTTCCCTACCTTGCACCTACAAATTTCATTTGTCCTCTCTCAGCTAACTTCAAGGCAGGTTGTGCCCATGGATTCATCCAAGGAACAGCTGAAGTTATATAAGGACAGCTACAGCTCAGAACATGACAATGATTCATATCGAAAAGGGTGGAAGAGACCAAACAGCTCATATTGTGTCCCTTGATCTGCCTATGAATGATTCATCTGTAATGACTTTGTACATGGCCACCACAGCCAAGGGAAAAAGGCAGAGGGAACAGAGGGAGTGGCTGATTCCTCTCCTGAAATGAAACAGCACTCCCCGCCCCTCCTTCCCAAGGTCGGATGTATTAGAAGCCATATCACACATCAAAACTCAAAGCCCAAAGCCATCGAGAAAACAGTTAAGTCTTGTTAGCTTCTAGTGCTAACGTTGACTTCCTTTTGTTGGATCAAAGCACCCTAGGCCACCTAGAATTGAGGCAATATGGTAAAGAATTTAAGAGCAAAGGCTTAGCATTCAGACGGTTCTGAAATATGTCATCTGTCTATGCTATGGAAATTTGGGTGAGTGACTTAACCACCCTCAGTCTTAGGATCCTTTTTTATAAAATAGATTTAATGTCAGTTCCTTTTTCTTCAGGCACCAAGCACAGTGCCCGACACATAGTAAGCGCTCAGTGAATGTTAGTGCTGATTAAGGAAGCATATCAAATTATGAATAATGAGCATCTATATGGGCACACTGCAAAGAACCATACACCAGCTTGCAAAGTCTTTGTGTTTAGTTTACGTTATTCGTCTTGTGCAAGGATTCCAAAGTACTTAGCTAACTCGGAGTTTTAAATTCCATTTAGAGAGGAGAGTGATGCCCGGGATATTGAGTTCCTCTCCCACAAAGGGGAAACAGAGGTGTGAGGAGACTGTAATTATGAAATCAAAGCCAGTGGGTATTCACTGAGGCCTTATGAAACTCCAGTCGCTGGGGTAGATGGTGGGTAGAAGGGGTAGAAGGCACAAGAGACACTGCCTTTGTCCTTGAGCAGCAGAATAACTGGTTGGGCAGAAGATTAAATAGATACATGACAACAGTAGTCTGTCACTGTTTTTCTGCCTCCACATCGTCCACATGAGTAACACATACCCAAAGGAAATTTCTCTCACTACTGGCGGTGCTTAGCAATGGGAGGAGAGGGAGGCTAACGGAGCCCGTCTGTCTGCCATCGGAATATAGCCAGGATCTGGTCACTTCTCTCCACCTCTGCCATTATTTCCCTAGCCCGGCGGTTCCCAACCACATTTGGCAATGTCTGGAGACATTCTCAATTGTCACAACCTAGTTGGGGACCCACTATTGGCATCTTAGTGGGTCAAAGCCAAGGATGCCACTAAACATTGAACAATGCACAGCATAGCCCTCTACAACAAAACAAGCATCCTGCCCAAAACATCGAGGGTGCTGAGGTCGATGCCTCTTGCCTCCATTGGTCCTCACTATAAAAGGAGAATAATGGGCCCTTAAAGATGTCTACATCCTGGGGCGCCTGGGTGGCTCGGTTGGTTGAGTGTCTGACTTTTGATTTCAGCTTGGGCCATGATCTCATGGTTCATGAGTGTAAGCCTCGTATGGGGCTCTGTGCTGACAGCGTGGAGCCTGCTTGGGATTCTCTATTTCTCTCTTTCTCTGCTCCTCCCCTCCTTGCACGTGTGTTCTCTCTAAACAAACAAACAAACATATAAAAATAAAAATGAAAACAAAAAAAAAAGATGTCCGCATCTCAATTCCCAGAACCTGTGACCATGACAAATGGGATTTTGCTGAAGTGATTAAATGAAGCGTTTTGAGATGGGGGAGATGAGCCTGTATTGAATGTGTTGCACCCATGGGTAGGGCGTCAAAGGGACCAACTAAGAGGGAGGCAGGAAGGCAGAGACAGAGAGGTGACAATGGAGCAGGGGCTGGAGTGACACCATTGCTGACTCAAAGGGCGAGAAAGGGGTCACGCACCAAGGAATGTGGCTGCTTCTAGAAGCTGGAAGAAGAGAAGAAAATGGATTTTCTCCCGGAGCCTCCAGAAGGAATACAGCCCTACCAACGCCTTGATTCTAGCCCAGTGAGACTGGATTTTGGATGTCCAGCCCTCAGTGCTGTGACCCAAGCCGCTTATGTTGTTTTTAAGCCACTGAATCTATAGTCATAGCAATGGGAAACTAACACACCTCCCTACTGTCCATGCTGATGCAGATGCAGCCGTCGTGAGCCCTGAGGATTTGGACTTGAGGAGCAGCTGTAAGGTCAGGTTACTCCTCTTCTCAGAACCAGCTGAGGGTTTTTCCGTTCTTAGGAAAAAAGTCGCTTACACAGGCACCACGGGCCTCTACGATCTGATCGGACTCTTGCCATTTCTTTTGACTCAATTTCTTTTCTTCTAAAAATTCTTTTTATACAGAGAATTTCAAACATATCCAAAAGGAGACCCAACTGAATAACACGCTTTCATGTACATTCAACCGGTTTTAATGTTTTTCAACTCATGGGCCGTCTGGTTTCACCCGAGCTTCCAACCACTGTCCCTACGGTATTATTTTGAAGCAAGTCCGACTTCCTGTCATTTCATCCATAAATATTTTAGCAGGTACCTCTGAAAGAAAAGAACCCTTCTTATCTGAAATAATCATTTTTCCATCCAGGCAATAATAATAATAATAATAATAATAATAATAATAATAAAAATACCTTACTCTCGTCAATTATTCAAAGTTCAAATTTCCAACTGGCTCACAAATTTGACTCAGTGTCCCCCTCTCTCCTCTTTGTTTTCTGCACTCTGTCACATTGGCCTCCATGGTGTTTTGACAATTCTGATGATCTCGCACCTCAGGGCCTTTGCACTTGCTGTCCTTACTGCTTGGTGAGCCCACATACCCCCAGATTGGTCACATGGCTCTCCCTCTCAGAGGCCACTGCTCAAATATCACGGCTACTGCAGGGCAGAGAGGCAAGACTGTAGACTGATTCTCCAAGAGACCACACATGCTCTGAATAAGTCCCTTTTCGCCTTCCTGCGGGAAGCAGCTCTGCCTTTCCTTCAACACCAGCTTCTGCCAATTATCACCTGACCCCTAGGAAATTATCCTGCTGTTAAATAAAATATTCCTTCTGACTGATTGATTCTTCCCAGAGTAGCGTTCCACACTCTCTTCGTCCGATAAATTATTCCACATCCAAGCTTTATTTTCCCTTCCAGGGACCAACAGCCACGATTTACTACACGTGTATGCCATGCCAGGCCCTGTGGCAAGAGATTTAGATACATTTAGTCCTCATAAACATTCGCACCATATTGTACATCCCCATTTAGTGGATTAGGAAACTGAGGCTGTGGTGAGTAGGATTCTAAGATGGCCCAAAGGTTCCTGGCGCCTGGTGGATACTACAGACACCTTCTTCCAGGTGTTTTACCAAACACCAATCTAGGTACTGCTGGGAGGGGATTTTCAGATGTAGTTAAAAGCCAAATCAGGTGACTTGAAAATAGGAAGGTTATCCGGGGCGGGGGGTGGGGGTGGGGGGCGGCTAACCTAATAGCATGAGCCTCTTAAATCTTTTCTAGAAGTTAGAAACTTGATGCACGAAAGATGAGATTAAAAGGAGACTCATGGTATCTGGCTTTGAAGACGGGGCATGTGGCTTTGAAAGCGTCTACACCGAACAGACGGCTACTTGTACACCTTGACTTTAGTTCAATATGCACTTATAGTAAGTAGAATTCGGAAAAGTACCATTGAAGAAAGAATCGCTTTGTGCCAGGCTCTGTAACGGCGGCTTTGCGTAGAATCTTCCACTTGCATCGCCTGCATGGGAGAACCGCGGCCCTTGGACGGGGACCGGAGCTTGTCCAAAACCACATAGCTAGTGAGTGTCAGAGGTGGGATTTGAACAGAGATCTGACCTTGACAGCTTACTGGCTTTTTTGTGAGTTTGAACCGTGGACACATTAGGATTAAGACAGAGATGGCTCCTAAGAGCTTTTCCCGCTAGTAGCATTACTGTGCCCAACGTATCGGATATGTTTCAAAATCGGCCACCAATATAATTAAGTTCAAACTCCGAGACCATTGAGGAAATGATGCGGCAGTGACCACCGAAGCTGGATCCAGGGTCGGGAAAAGCCAGCGCCAGCCCCGGGGAAGGTCTTGGGGCTTCTCTGGGCTTAGCCGTCTCAAAGGTAAAATGAGGGAGTTGGACTGGAACATTTGCAATATGCTTTACAAGTTCTAAAATAGTAAAAACAAGAGCAGTAAAGACGTACCAGCTTCTTTATACATTTTGCTTTCACCAAAATCCCCCCATTTGACTTGGCCGGGAAATCAGACTACCTGGAGTTTTACAGTGGCTCCTGCATTTAGCAGCTAGGTGACGTGGGGCAAGTCACTTATCCCCCTGAGCCTCAGTTTCCCTATCTGCAAAATGGGAGTAATACCCACACCTATTTCTTAGAGCGTTCTGGAGATCCGGTGCGGTAATGGGTGCCAGGCACTAGACGAGAGGCACTCAGTCCACGAATCCTAAGGTCGATCTTGTTCCCCATCCTTACGCGACGAAACAAAGGCCAGCAGTCAGTCTTCACACACGAGAATCAAATCACGTAACGAACTGAATGATCATTCATTCTTACCCGGGAACTCGGTCTCCCCAGGAGGCCAGAACCCTAACATGTCTGTTAGGGTGTCCATTGTCTGAGAAGGTGTTGGCTCTCACCAAATTCTCGGAGGGGAGAAGGGGGGCCTTCATTGACATTCACTGCTCTAGAGAACTTTCTAGTTTTCTCTTATGTGAACAATAGTATCTGTTGCACAGCATTTTCAAGAGAAAGAATTGAATTCTGGAAAACGGGATCATTTTTTGCAGAACCACTGAACAATTCTTGGTCAGAGAGAAACTTCGTTGCCTTGTTGGGTCTCTGCCCAGCTAACATGTGCTTCCCTATTTCAAAGCGGAGGGGCTGAATTCTATTGCAACCCAAGTCTATCAGCTGCTTTGCCTTTGAGCCTAGGCACACAACCTCCCCACCACTGCTGTGGGAGAAAACCATGTAAGCTCAAAGGAACAGTCAATTAAAGGTCAGAAATTCAAATGTTTGTCTGTTCTGGCCCGGTATAAATGGGTAGCTGACAGGTAGAAGCAGCCATGCCTGTAAGAGCATTTTGCAGAAACGGGAGACTAGGTTCCTGCATTTGAACTTGGTAACATTTAAATATCAAAAACTTTGTTTTCTAATGAGGAACGTATTGAAGGGGGAGAAATAAATTATATGCTTGATGGCGACTGAAGGTTGGGAAAATTAGGGCCATTTCCCACGGTGTGAATATAGTGATTTCAGTTTGCAAGAGTAAATTAAACCTTTGGGAGGATTTGTCTTCCATTAAATTGAACAGCTAAACAGACACAGAAGATGTTAATGTCACCACCAGGAAACCCCAAAGGTTACAAATAAAAGGAAAACATAGTTTCTTTAAAAGTCGCCTCCTGTCGCACCAAGTACCTAAGAAACCAGAAACCCCAAACTGCATGTTGAAGATCCAAATTAAAAAAAAAAATTAAAGATCATAATTCCATTGCTATACCATATGTTATTAATGTCTGTCAACACTGTTTAGCCAGCAACTGCTGACAGTTCCATATTTGCTATCTAAATACATCATAAATAAATCAGTAATGAACCGCTTTGGTAAACCTTCAGCGCTGATTAGAAATACAGATGGAGTAAACAGATTCCCGCTAAAAGTATCTACGACTGTTTAATGTCAAAGACAAAGTCACACTGTTATGTAACAAAACAGAAAGGGAACCGAGGATGGGGTTGAGGGAAGGAGAAGCTATGGATACAGAGAGGGAAGGTGGTAGGACAGAAATGTAACTTCTGTGCTTTAAGCAGCTCGGAATTTTCTGTGGAGCGAGAAGACGGCGGTGGAAACTGACCCGGGAAAGCAGGAGCTGAACTGTCTATTCCTGGCTTGCAGCCAGCGGGTTGGGGTGTATGAACAGAGACCCACATGCTGGGGGAACAGGATTACTTTTCTTTCCGCCTTTTATTTTATTTTATTTTATTTTATTTATTAATTTGTTGACTATTTGGGGGGTGGGGGCAGAGAGAGAGAGAGAGAGAGAGAATCCGGAGCAGGCTTCTGGGTGCTGTCAGCCCAGAGCCCGACGCGGGGCTCGAGCCCATGAACTGTGAGACCATGACCTGAGCTGGAATCGAGAGTCAGACGCTTAACCCACTGAGCCCCCCAGTGCCCTTGACTGCCTTTGAAAAGGTGGGTAATTCGCCATTCTGAATGCCTCAAACCCGACATCCTGAAAGCAGGTAGCATACCATCCGGCTAGGTTCAGACAGAGAGAGCCGGACCCCTTTAAGTTAATGACATTTGCTTTTTCTTGCATATACCGCCGGTTTCCTTCAAGGGAGAGGTCCAGGCGAGTTGACTGTTAATTAGGCCTCCTAGCTTTATATCCGAGGTGGCCGGGTAATTAAGAGCTTCACTAGGGGGCGTATTCTAATGTGTTGAAACGGCGCTTAGCAGTGGAGTCTCGATGCCTCTGGGTCTAAATAAGATCTGCAGAAATTTCTAATTATTCTGGGGACGGGCACTGTGGAGACAGGAGAATTCCTCTCATTCCCGGAGAGGGAAAAGGACTCTTAAAGTTGTCCGTTAATCCCACGCGCTGACCAGCATTTCCTGTTGTGGCGCCTGGAGAAAGCTTTTGATCAGAGGCGTAACGAAACCCACGTAGCATAAACAGAAGACGTCTCTGACTTCACGACAGAGACCCGACAGAAGTCCTTTCTGTAATAGGCTGCGCGTAGGAGACGAGATTGGCCTTCCTTGTTATGCCTTACCAGCAGGCCATCAGCACTGCTCTGAGCACAAAAAAATAGAATACATCATTCTGAATGGACACATTAATCTGCAGCCTTCCCGTTTCGAAGTCACCTGTAGTTAGGTCGGCAGACACTGTGTATACCATATAAATCTGGTTTCTGAGCAGGGGGGGTGGGCAGAAGAAGGGTTTCCCAGTGAAATACAAGTTCAGCAACAGTTTACCTGCCTTCCAAGGCTGTTAGGAGAATTAATAGCTTCTGGGTCATTTGAAGTTTGAAGACATCCCTGTGCTCTTTCCAAAAAAGATAAAATAATAACACTCGCCATTTTGAATGCTGGAAAGTGAGAAAAGCACGTACAGAAGGGGGCTCTGTGGGGTCGCGGTCCTAGTAAGCTCAGGTGCGTTAACCCTCTGGATTATATGCACCCAGGCTTTTGCAGCAACAAAGACAATGGGCACATTTTGCGGTCCGTGTTTGAAAACTTCCAAGCCCTGAACCTCTCAGACGCCATCTAGGAAGGGTTCCTATCAAAAGGGAGGAGGGTAGCACTGTTTGGATAACAAATGGGCATGTTTTACAGCCTTTCACTTTATTTACCTATATATCTTCTGCCGATATATTTGTTGTTTTCATCAGCTCACCCGGGTAAAACGGAGCTGTGCATAACTCAGGGATAAAATTGCTATCAGTGAGCTGCGGACCCTGAATGAATAGATCCCAAACATATATTTTTCATTAATGACCCTTGATTACTAACTGTGGACTTCCCATAGGAGATCAGCACTCCCCCCCCCCCCCCCCCCCCCCCCCCCCCGTGCCAGTCTTTCTGGAATTCTCTCTTTCAACTGTTCCAGGTCTCAAAGGCTTGGGGCTGGGAGACTGAGCTTGGCCATTGCCGGCAACCAGCCGGAAGGGGGAAAAGTCCTACAAAAATCCTGCTTCTCTGCCTACAGATTCCAGTCTCCAACCTCACCCCTGGCCATCGCTGCCCACCTTCCTGAGCGTGAAAAAGGGACAGAGACTTGGGGGAAAAAAAAGAGCAGCAGGAGGAGAGGGCTGGTAATTTACAAAGCCTGAAATAGCAGCTGCTAATGGGTCTTTGCACTCCTGCTATAATCTTTGCAAGGTCACAATCAGAACCAGCCATGATTGATTCCGAAGGGAAACTCAGCACTTCGCATCCATAACGGACATTACAAAACATTCGGGAGTCTGTGTGTTTCTCAAGTCACCCGGTGTGAGCTTTTCGTCCTGCACGGGGCCGGGTGGACCGGGCCGGTCTTTACCCAGGTCTTAATAATGACTGCGGCGGGCCAAGCAATTAACGCCATGGGTTCCGCGAGCCCCCGTCAATTGCCCAGGCAGGCCCCCTCAGCTGCCATTTTAGAAAGTTGCCTTCTTGGAAAGCGACACTGAAACACATCCCTAAAGGGTTAAGGGCAATGAGTGACAACCCTTCGGCATGATTTACAACGCGGAGCCCTGTAGTGAAACCAGGACTTGATGGATGATGCTGAAAGTCGGAGACTAACCATAAATCATGTCTTTGAATCACTGACAAAGATAAAGGAGAGAAAGAAAAAGCAGTGGCATTGACATTCACTCTCCCAATAATGTACATTGACTAGTTACAATGCGGAGCCTTAATTAAAAAAAGCCAACTCGAGGTATTCACCTCGATGGAGAGATCCTACCTCTTGGGAGGCTGCTCTTTGAGATTACAAATCAGGGTTTGAGCCTCTTTCCAGAAGGTCACTGCCACTGGCAGAAGACTTCCAACGTGAACAACACCAGGCTCCCAGTGAAACAGAACAAAAACACCAGAACACAAAACAAAAGAGGTGAAGACACCTGGTCAAGAAGTCCGCCCCTGTACTCAGGGACAGCCATCTTGGGAAATGGCAAATATCAAGAGGGGGTTCATGGAATGCAATCCAACAGATGGTGTTTTCCATCAGAAAACACCCAGGTCAGATACGTGAATCATCAGAGTGGCCAGAAGACACAAATAGGTCAAGCAATATAACTTGTGTTCCGAAGTCAGAGCCCCGAAGGGGAGGAGAGGGACATGGCTGCCCGCTCGTCTCGTGCCTTCTTCCTGGGATGCAAGAGAAACCGATGGCTCCTCCTTTCTCAGGTGCAGGGAGGACGGCAGGCCTCTCTTTCCCAACTCAAGATGGGTTTCCTCTTCGTTCAGGGAGAAACCCGCTTTCCTGTGGCGGGGGGTGGAAGCAGTCTGGGCTGTGTTTCCTCAGTCCTGAACAAATATCGCGTGTATGTCTTCAGGCTCTGGATATGCCTGGGCCACGAACATGGGAAAAGACGGGGTAGGTGCCTACAATCAGTTCATTGTGTTAAAAGTATTTCTTGGACATCAGCTGTGTTTTAGGCACATCGTTGGTTGGATTTAGGGAATCTGTTGATGAATGAGATGTATTTATTTCCAGTCCTTTTTTAGAGGGAGACAAATGGGGCGGGCGCCTGGGTGGCTCGGTCGGTTGAGCGTCCAACTTCGGCTCAGGTCATGATCTCACGGTCCGTGGGTTCGAGCCCCGTGTCGGGCTCTGTGCTGCCAGCTCAGAGCCTGGAGCCTGCTTCGGATTCTGTGTCCCCCCCCCGCCCCCTCTGCCCCTCCCCTGCTTATGCTCTGCTCTCTCTCCCTCAAAAATAAATAAACATTAAAAAAAATTAGAGAGAGACAAATAACAAACAAAAGAGATAACGAGTATGGTCGCTGTTGTAAAAGGGGAGGCGGGCTGAAGGGTGAGGCGGGGCACAAAGCAGTGACAACAGCAGCCTCTGCCTGGGTGTGGGGCACCAACAGGGCTGGGATGGGAGTGCATGTAGACCAGCTGTGAGCCCAGGACAAGGAGGACAGGACAAAGAAAGCGAGAAGGAAGAGACTGGAACATAGTCTCATTTTTCTCCCAGTCTCTGGGAGTTGATCTGAGACCCTTTTCTGAGCTACAGGGAACCAGATGCAGTACTGTTTTAAAACCTATTTTTATAACTTTTTGCCCCAAGGAAGAATGTTCTTCACGATTCTGTACAGACAACGCATACAGGTCAGTGCCCGGTTTGAGGCCTCAGCACAATCCCAGGGACAAGCAACAGAGAACTCTGCAGGCCCTCCCCATCGTGTCTACTGGCTGGCTCAGCGTGTCCGTTTGCAGGCCAAGATTCTAGAAAATTCCTGCTTTGAACTGGATGACACCATAGCGTCTGTGGCTTACACCCAACCTGAGGGGCCTTTATTCCAGTTCTGAGAGATCATCCTTCTCGGCAGGACCCAGACACCATGATGAGAAGCGTGGAAAAATCACCCAGCTATGAAAATCAAGAGGTGTGTGCTTAAGCTGTGGGAGAAGGACCCAGGTTTTCTTCGTACCCGAGCCTTGCCCATCACGAGCTGGGCGCCTAGGGATAAATCACTCACCCCATGCACTAGCGCGTTTCCCTCTGTGCTCTGCTCAGTTGTGTCCTTCTCATAAACCAGCTTGTCTCCCTCTCTTTAAAAAAAAAAAAAAAATCTGCTCGGCTACATGTCCTTACTTTTGTGCTTACCTTAAAGCTGGAAAAACCTTGTTTATCTCTCAGCTCCCACACAGCCACGGGGGACCTGTCTCCTTACCCGCTTCTCCCTTTCACGCTCATTCTGTATTTACCAAGCTTGCGCTCTGTCCCAGGCCCTGTGCCAGGAGCTGACGATATAACCCACACGGGCAGAGGTCTCGGTCCTTTACAAGCCGTCTTGTCTGACATACACAAATAACGTTTTCTAACCAGGCAAGATTCAGAACAACACGCATCCCGAAATGGTCCATAGCGTTGCTTTGACACTTGAAACTTGCTGATGTCTATCCAGCATAAATGGAGAAAAGCACTGACTAGCTCTGTGACTTTGTACAAGTGGACTACCCCCTCCGAGCCTCCGTTTCCCGATTTGTAAAACTACGCAGATAATATGATCTATTTGCGGGGTTGTTTTTGCAGGGACAGTCCCATTAAGCACTGCCCGGTCCACAGAGAGACCTCACAAAATCATTGCTGTTACTGTGATATGATTTTTCTAACCGTACCCACTTTGAGTTAACTATTCTGGGACCAAAGCAATATACAAACAGAAACCCAAGCCCCCTCCCCTGAAATGAGAATGGAAGGGAAGGGAGGGCTCATCTATATAGAAACAGTTGCATGTGTGGCTATGCCACCTGCCACGTATGCATATTTCTCTGTAGCTTGAGTCGTTTCTTTGTGTCTCCGTCCAACTTCCTCATAGTACTTCCCATGGAGAACTTGACGGGTCCTGATATTCAATCAATGTTAGGCAACAAGTGATAAGGCAAAAGAAAGAAGGGTTCAAAAAAGAAGATGTGTATTTTAACTCTGTAACATCGCATTACTGTGCATTCAGGGGAGGATGGAAACAGATACTGCTTAACTGAGCCTGGCCGTGAAGATTCTTGAAGCCTCACATTCACTGCATATTACTTAGCGGTGATACACAGAATGGGTGAACTGCGTATATAATACACATCACATATATCATACAGCCTGTAACATCTATGTAACTTCTAATGATGTGTGCGTGTGTTTCTAAGACATAACAAGCCCACGGTGGCCAACAGGCTACGGAGTGGAAAGCAAGGACTTTTTAGGGGAGTTAAAAAGCAACACAGCTCCCTTTCTGTGCTCCCCAAATGTTCCCAGGAGCTTTAGCTGTTTTCCTTGGCATTGATTAGCAGAAGTAAAGAGTGATATTTTTTTTTTTAATTTTTTTTTTCAATGTTTATTTATTTTTGGGACAGAGAGAGACAGAGCATGAACGGGGGAGGGGCAGAGAGAGAGGGAGACACAGAATCGGAAACAGGCTCCAGGCTCTGAGCCATCAGCCCAGAGCCTGATGTGGGGCTCGAACTCCCAGACCGCGAGATCGTGACCTGGCTGAAGTCGGACGCTTAACCGACTGCGCCACCCAGGCGCCCCTAGAGTGATATTTAACAATTTGTGATTCATTATATTAATTAACTAATCAATTAATTAATTTTTTACTCTTTATTATTGAGAAACAGAGAGAGACAGAGCATGAGTAGGGGAGGGGCAGAGAGAGAAGGGGAGACACAGAATCCGAAGCGGGCTCCAGGCTCTGAGCTGTCAGCACGGAGCCCGACGCTGGGCTCGAACCCACAAACCGTGAGATCGTGATCTGAGCCGAGGTCGGATGCGTCACCGACTAAGCCACCCAGGCGCCCCTTTGATTCATCGTATTAACTTAAAAGGGAAACTGTACTCAAGGACCTGTTACATCAATGAAAACATCCGAACATGTTGTCCTTAGAGGTGCAGTAGAAATTCACTCCTACTTAGGGTGATGCCCACTTTTTGTTTCACAGATTAGCAGCGTTAGGGGGATGCTGGGGCTCATCACTGGAAGAAATGTGGGTTTGGAATCCAGCGTTCAGGTACCTTGCAGCTTTTATGTTGATTTTGAACTTCACATACATTAAAACTGCATCATCTATCAATCTTACGGTTACATGTCACTTATGAAAATCTACTGAGTATTGTTTTCATCTTGCCTTACAACAAGCTGCGAAGCCTCATGAATACTGAACAGTGCTGGAAATACAGCACATCTTTTATTTTTAAAGGTCCCGACAGTTCGGAATGGCAGGATTTCTTTGTTGAAAGCGGCCCTTCCCCACACCGATGGGGGGCTTTCTTCTCCATTTTCCATTCTGCCCAGGAGTGAGAGGCGACATCACCTTGCATCATTAGTAGGACTCTCAGGGTCCTTCTGCCACGGCTGCCACCTCCCTGTGTGTGAACCCTGTTGGTGTGAGTCACTAGTGGGGGGCTGCGTGGTTCAAGGGGGGAATTGTTATTCAGATATCAACCTGTAAGGAGACAACGGGCTGGGCAACCTCCTGAACCATTTGACCAGCTTTCCTGGCACTTTATCCTCAAGCTTATTTTAATTTAATGAGACAGAGAGGGAAAGGAGAGAGAGAGAGATACAGAAAGATACACACAGATAGGGATACACAAAGAGAGACGGACATTTAAGAAATTAATCACGCAACGGGCATGGTAAATATATCTCGTTGTGCTTCTTCAAAGTTTCCTTTCTACCATGTGTTTATTCTGTAAATATTTCCTGAGCGGTTACTCTATGCTGCATACGGAGGATACAGAGCTCAGCAAGAAAGCGTCTATTGTCAGGTGGAACTTACATTCTGGATGTGGGAGATGACGGCGACGAGGGTGATGAGGGTGGCGAGGGCATAACCGAACCTACCTGAGTGCTTGCTGTGTGCTGGGGTTTTGCCAAATGCTTCAGACAGATTTGTCCTGAGCACTTGGCCACTGGCAATATATTTCATTCCCATCACACCCCTAGGAGAGGCTATTATTATGACCATCCCCAGTTTTCCTGTGTTACAGATGAGGAGACGGAGTTAGGGAGAGATGAACTGCCCCGGAAGAAGGTGCAGCTGGGATTTGATTTGGGTAGTTTTACTTGAGAATCTACTCTTTTTGAAATCACTAAACCTGTAGGCTCTATAAATAGGTCAATGGAGAAATAAATGAGAGCTCCCGGGATATTGACAACTGATATGCAGGGTAGTGCCTGGCTGGGGGTGGGGGGTCGGGGGGGGGTCATACTGCTTCAGTGCAGGGGTCAGAGAGAAGGTGACGTCTGGGCTAGGACCTAAAGGGCGAAAAGGAGTGGGATGAAGCAAAACTGGATGGAAGGTCGTGTGCCAGGGGAACCTGGAACAGCAGGGGAGGTCTCTGAGCCAGGACCCGCAGCAGGAAATGAACCTGGTAGGGCTCTTTAAAGAAGAGAAAGAAATCCAAAGTTGCTGAAGAGAAATGCATCCGGAGAGGGGGCAGGAAGGGATGTGACCATGACCAACTGAGCTTGGGTCACTTGGGGTCTTCTAGGATTCTGAGAGGTTGCCACCCCCCCCCCCCCGGGGGGCATTTGCCAAAAAGGGGCCACATGGTACAGTTCTTATCACACCGATGTCTTTAAAATGCAAAACAGCCCTAGAGGTTTAGAGGAAATAAAAATAATCCAATCAAATCAGTGAGGTTGTCCCAACTCACGGGGGATTGGTGATGCCTTCCCGACCGCGGCATGAAAGCCTGTCTATTTGCGGGAAGAACTTCCCATGCTTATTTTCTTCTACTAATCCACAGGGCAGAATACTCCCCTTCACTCCCCAGAATGGAAACGAGACCAGCAAGAGGAGTAAATACGCGTCAGTGGGTCACCAGGAGGAGCGAAGGCTACTGCAGAGGTTGGAAACGGTGCTCCAAGGTTCGTACGCTGCTCACAAATGTCTTTCTTGAATTGCCAGTATTTTTTGTTTGTTTGTTTATTTTATTTATTTTGGGAGGGGGAGAGACCGAGAGAATCTCCAGCAGGCTCCGCACTGTCAGCTCGCGGCCTGACACGGGTCTCTATTTCACAAACCATGAGATCAGGACCTGAGCAGAGAGGGAGAGTGGGACACTCAACTGACTGAGCCCCCTAGACACCCAGCATCGGCAGTATTTTTGAGAGAGGTGAATTCGTTGCCAACGTCCCCAAATCATAAAGATCAGGAAAAATTTCCAAAGTTTGTACAAACTGAAAACAAACTAGCAAACACAAACATCGAGTGATCTGGTAATACTGACCTGCATGGCCACCATCAGCTGGGACTAAGCATCGTGTGCTCTTTCCGTTAGGACAAGTGCCCTGGAGTTTACCAAGGTCCACACCACTCCCTATTGCTCACTCCATTTCACTCACGTCTATCTGCCTCTTGCAGCCTTTTGTGTTTGCTGGTTTAATGTAACAGGAATCCGAAAGTTCGAATCTCTTTGGTCTGGGAATGTCATGCAAAAAAGATGGAACTATTTTTTTTTTCTTTCTTTTTTTTTTTACTGGAATTTGCAAGCCCTTCACTTCAGAGTATCTGGGAGGGAACTCTTCTCTTTACATTTGCGCGCCTCATCATAATTCCCAGCATGTACAATAAATGACATGTAAATCCTTGTGTGACCTATTAAAAACGGCATGAGCTGGGAATCTGCTGCGTCTAAGCTGCTTTTGAGCAAATAATGTCCGTATTTTCCAACCTCATCTTTGTCATCTGAAAAATGGGAATAATCATACACCCTTATAAAGATATTAGGAAGACAGAATGTAATCACGTGCATAAATTCTTGGCACGCAGGGGCTTATAATTTTAGAGCCTTAATACAGTCATAGGGTATGGTGGTCATCAGCTTAGAAACCGGTTCAGATGTATATGGCATCTGTAAGCACGAATGTTTATGAATATGCATTTGTATTATGTTGTATGTGTGTGAGAGATGGGCCTAGAAAACGTGTATCTAATTACATACATATTTGGGCCTATTTCTTCTTTTGATTGGCTCCAAATCCTAATGAGGCTTAGGCACTTAACTTTTTCTGTCTCATACCCATTGTTTATGCTACAAACCCTCCCTCTTGCCTAGAAAGTGCACTTCATTAATTAAAAGTGATACCATGAGAAAGTCTGGACTCATCATGAAAAAGCCTCCCTGTTCCTGGAGAAATCAAAGCCAAGGGCCAACCCTGGAGAACAAGGTTTCTCAGCATCGTCTTATACCTCTGGTTGAGCGTACGTTTCCCACTTAACGCTGACAACTTGGTGGACTTTTCTAAAAAACCAAGGATGGGTCGACCGTCCCCCAGTTAAGGGCAAAGACTCACGTCGGGTGCTTCCCTGAACGTCCTTTCAGGTTCAGGGCGTGGGGGGATGTGCCTGGTGCAGGACTGGCCCTTCCCTCCCCGCCGGAGAAGGCAGAAGGAAATGACAGCCGTTGCCACCTTGCAAGCCACGTTAAAATCGTGAGAGCCTTTTGCTCTTGGTGAATTTTGAGAAGGGAACCGTGGGCACCAAACCACTGCCTGTTCTGATGGATCGAGGGCCACCCCTGCAGCCCACGAACGTCCTTGGGGACAGGAGCAGAGAACCTTCCAGAAGCACTTGCTGCCTGCCACATTTGCAAAGGTTCTAACGATGGCTCGAGAGTCCCATTACCGAGAGGCGGGGAACCCGTCTGAGGATGGACGCCGGGCACTACTGTGGCTGAGAGTCACACAATTTCCTTTTCCTCAAATCGCCCCTTCTTCGAGAGGCTCTGTCGGAATAAAATTTTTGTCTAAAGCACATTTTTTTTTTTTATTTCGTTTCCATCAGCATTTCCTGCCCTCTCACCTTAAAAAAAAACAGCGCTGAGAACTTTTCAACCAAAAGCAGCCATGTGGAGCTTGAGCTGTTCCAGATTTACACAGGCCCTCCGCTAACATCCTGTCGGGTGCTAAAATCCCACAGCTGTTCTGTGAGGACCACCCGGCTCGCCATGAACCACATCTGACAATATGATACTGCTCGCTTCCAGAACCCTTCACACAGTTATTCTTGGATAAAAGGTAAAGCAAATAACCAGCCAAGTGCTCACTGCTGCAGAAACAAAGACCAGCCAGCCATTTATCAAAGCCCGAGACACCGCTTTGCTTTAAGTACAGACACCTCTCCCATTACGGCTTTAAACGGTAACACGATATTATATCAGAAATGACAAATGGCACTGGAGGGCCCAGCCTATACACAATCAATACCTGCTCAAAAGTAAGAACCATCTTGAAAATATCGACAGAGGGAACAGGAATTCTCCTAATACCGCAACGTGGGTTTTTGTTTTTTGTTTTTTTTGTAGGGTTTTTTTTTTTTTTTTTTTTTGGTGTCGTGTTGGAACCACAGGCCAACAATCCTCATTTCGCCATGACATTTTTTTTTTTTTTCCCCCACGGGCGCTCTGTAGCCGCCAGACGTGTGGCGGGTGTCACATGATTATCGCTGTCCTGTATCTATGCTATATTGGATTCTAAGAGGCGCAGGCCAAGGAAATTGATTAGGAGGCTGCCCCTGCAGCTTAAAACTCATTTTGGTTACATTCACACAAAGGCAGGGGCCCCGGGAACTACTAGGCTCCGTGACAAATGGCAAAAGGGCCATTAGGGAGGTTATGCCCCAGGGAGTTCTCTGGGTCCGGCCCCCAAATGTCCTGTTTGAAAACCCTACTATCCCTGCCCACACCCCGCCGTAGGCTTTCCTGCCAAGGAGGGACCCGGCCCCAAGTGGCTGGTGAGGGACGATTGTTCATGCTCCCCCATGTGGTTGCATTGAGGCGGAAACCAGACACAGAATGACTTGGAATTGGGTGAAAAGGCTCAGAGCAAAGGCAGGTGATAGTGTAGGAAGGTGGGGGTAGGGGGTGGCTACCTGCAGGCATATGAAAAGAAATCCTTCACAACAACGAGGCCACCTTGGTCTGACATCCTGCCCCCCCAACAATACCGGGGGGGGGGTGAGAATGGCAACCCAGGACCCCTCGGAAGAAGTGAAATGGGTGTGAGCACATTCGCGGTGTTTTCTGCCTCTTCCAGCTTGGCGTTTCTGCTCCGGCACGTTTGCAGCGGGGTTTTTGAAATCTGAACGCGGAACGTTTTTCAGGCAATTCCGATTTTGAGCCAGGTTTGAGAAATTGAAGGCTTAAAGCAGTGGTGGGCTGGTAGATGTTAAAGACATAGCTCTCAAAACACAAAACAAGAAAAGGTCTAAACTGTAGCATTTGCCAACTTCCACAGTGAAAATACTTCTGCCGTGGCCAATTTCGAGAAGCCACTGAAGGAGTCAGGAAGAGATATATTCACAATCAGTGCCAGCTAGATGGTACAAGCTGGCATGAGCATACCACTGGCTCCAATCAAAGGAAAATCTGAATAAAGATAATGAGAGCTTGTGATAAGTCATATCAACGACGGTCACCGTGGGGGCGAGGGGTCACTCAGCAGAGCTGAGCAAAGTCTTCCTTATGTTGGTGGGAAACCCATTCGAGTCCCAGGTCCTAAGATGACACCATTCATGGTCACGTTCCACTTGGACCATTCTCCACTCCAAGTCATAAGAGGCATAATAAAGGAATACATCCTGAGAGTCAATAAAATGACCGTATTCAGATGATACATGTAGAGATACATCATTTAAAAACCCTTAGCTAAATTACCGAACCAGGCAAAGGATTACTAACTAGTGCTAAAATCATCAAGTGGATGGTTGATGGGGGATCGGACATCCATTTAGTGTAAAAGTGACGTCACAAAGATTACTTTCTAGCCGCAAGGGGATAAGCACACCTGTACAATGGAACAAATCAAACTGCCATCATTTTAGCTCAGGTGCGATTTTTGACATCACTGATTTGGGGGCAAACAGATCATGTGTTTTCATCTGTGTTGCAACAGAGTCTTCTACACCTCTGATGTGTTCCGGTAAAAACAAGTCCCTTTTGAGCCCATGGGGTTTCACGTATCACTTTTACAGGGGAAGGAGGAACACGCTAAGTGACAGTGAGAAACTCCCAGACAAATTCAGAAGGAAGACATTCTTCAGGACAATTGGCTCTATCTGTTCTACAATTCTGGGTCATAAAAAAGGGACCACGCCGGATTAAAAAAAGATTTATGGGGCAAAACCAACGTGGTTCTGGATGGGGCAGTAGTTTGATCAAGTCAGCTGAAAACAACATTTTTGTGCAACTGGAAAAATACGAATATGGTCTGGGTATTAATAAGATAAACATTATTGAAATAGAAAAATAAATATTGTTGACTGAAAACAGTAGGTTATAGCATGTATATTACCACCTCATTTTATATAAACATACATATGTAGACAGAGAATGCTCTGGAAGTACATACACAATCATGGTACTCTCTGGCTGATTGAGAATCAGATGATTTAGTTTCTAATTTTTGTCTATATTTTCTAATGTTTTCCAAGCCACATGTTTTGCTTCTGTCATTTTTATTAAAATAATTTTTTAATGTTTATTTATTTTTGAGAGAGAGACAGAGACAGAGACAGAGAGAGACAGAGCACAAGCAGGGGAGGGGCAGAGAGAGAGGGAGACACAGAATCTGAAGCAGGCTCCAGGCTCTGAGCTGTCGGCACAGAGCCCGACGCAGGGCTCAAACTCATGAACGGTTAGATCATGACCTGAGCTGAAGTCAGACACTTAACCGACTGAGCCACCCCACCCAGGAACCCCTCGCTTCTCTAATTTTAAAGAAAAGTGGTTTTTTTGTTTGTTTTTTAAGGAATAAAATACTCAGCAAAACAGTTATTGGCCCCTGAAAAACATTAATATGACAATATCTTATAATCCAGAAAAAGTCAAGTGCATTCATGTCAGGGACCTGGACTGGTTCTGGTTCTCTTTCCAGAGACACAGAACAAGGCATGGCACATAGTAGGTGCTCAGTAAAGTTGGGGGGAGGACTCTAATCCATGAAACATTCTCAATCATAGAAGGGACAACAGATCTGGGTCCACCAAAGCGAGGACAAGTGGAGAGACTGTGTTGTAAAGTCATGGTGCCACCGAGAGTTGGAAGGCGAAAAACATGGCAAGAGAGAAAGGCAGAAAAGAACAAGTTGAAGATGTCCTGACTCATTCAGGAGGTGAAGGGACCAAGCCGGAACTGACTATTTGGCCTTGGCATTCCATATCTCCCAGATAACGTGGTGAGCAGCTGTATTGCCAGCAAAGACTTCCTTCCTCTTTCTTAGGCTGACACTCCCAAGGCCAGCGGGGTAGATGGGAGCCACGCACACACCCAGAGCATTCCTCGTGGTGGATGAAATCGGCACAAGTGGCCCTTGTGTCACATTTTCATTTCCCTCAAGTGGTTGACACATCCTGGCTACATTCCCCCCTCTGCCTGATTAAAATAGAAACTTAGCAAGAGAACGCCTTGCAGTGCCCCAAGACATGAGGCAGTGACAGTGGCTTTAACCTCAGGAAATCGGGTCCCTGGCAGGTCAGGCACTGATCTGTTAGGTGGCTTAGTCTGCATGGCCCAGAAATTTTCGATGGCTCGTATGCGATCGTTTTTCCGTGAGAAACGTGTGAAGGAGCTGAGTCTGTGTGTGTGTGTGTGTGTGTGTGTGTGAGTGTGTGCATGCCAGGTTGTGTAGGAGAAATCTTCTCAGTTGGTTTCTAACTGCGCTGTGCATGGGTTACCGTAAATACGGCAGATGGTGGGGATGGCCAGTGCCAATGTTGACTTCACAGTGTTGACTTCACTCAAGGGCGGGGGGGGGACGTTGCCACGTGTGTCCAGGGAAGTTCTTGGGTTCCACCCCCGTCTGCTTTTCCAATCAATCTTCAAAGACGCCCTTGTGCACAGGGACACCTGAAATGTTCACTAGGGAAACACACGTCGTGGAGAACCTGTCTCACAATATCTTTGAAACTTTTTCACATGATCACACAGGGTGGAAATGAATGGGTCAGGAATGTGCCCTGATCTGGTTGATCTTTTGTCTCGCAGCCAGAGGAAAGGGCCATTTTCCTCCCCTGCCAGGCACTCAGGACACGCTGTTCTCTGAGTAACGTTGAAAAATGAGTTTGAAACTCCTTGCCTGTGTGTCTCTTATTCCCTATGCCAAGTTCAAGGAGCACACTTCTGACTTCAGGGGGTGGGGGTTAAAATTCCATCTCAGCCAGGTAATCAGGGAAAAAGGCACGAGGCCACCTCATTAAATGCCAATGAGTACTGCTTTATGGCCAAATTTGGGGTATCGGCACGCTGAACACACGCAGGCTCTCCCCGTCTTCAGAGAGGGTCTGAGACAGAGACAGACAGGCAGACAGAGACTTTCATATTCAAACCATCTGGGAGCAAAGGCTGACAGAAAGTTCTCCTGGTACTTCATACTGATTTGGTTGCTTTTTACCCTGTGCACATTCATCAAAAGGAAAAGGGGGACCTCGGATTTCCAAAAGCCAGAGGAAGTCTTTGGCAAAAGGTGTGCCGTCTTCATTAATTGTTAGCAAGCTTTAAATTAACTAGTCATACACACAAAAAAAAAAAACCACCCAAAAATAAATAAATAAATTAATTAACTAGTCAGTTTCATTAACTTAATCCCAGTAGGTATTTGGTGAATAATCTGCAACGATTTGCTTGCTGTCTGCTTAGACTGAGAACTCCATGTGGGCAGGCATGGCCGCCTTTACATGTTGGCATCATCAGTAGGGTCAGAGTACTTAGCCCATGTTTGTTGAATGAAGGAACGAGAATGAATGAATGAATGAATGAAACTCCTAAAACCATCCTGGAATCATAATGGAGGCTTGCTAAATACTGAAGGAGGGGAATGCAGGAGGGAGGGCGAGAGGGGCAGGGAGGAAGTGGAGAAGGAGGGACGGAAGGAAAGGTCAGACACACTGTGTGTCGCATAGTAGGTGCTGTATCAGGCAGTATGAATTCACTGATGCATGATTTCCCAACATCAACCGAGAGCTGTGTGTTGTGGCCCTCACTTCTTCACCCACTCGATTCATTTGGTTTCGTTCCCTTTAACCATATTTTGTTAAATTTGACGTCTGTGGTCAGCAACACTGGCTGCCTCGGGACAGCTGGCAATTTCTAAATAAAGGCAATGACCTCCACTCCGCACTTGTAGGGGGTTTTGATTTGTCAAAAGCCTGTTCTGCTTCTACAAGCCCTGTCCACCTTCCCAGACCTCTCTTTCTTTCTAATGCTATTTGTTTTCAAGAGAGACACCGAGCTCCTCTTCATTTCCCTTGATCGGTTAGAAACAGAATTCACTCAGACCTTCTTCCAGTCTTTCATTTCGACTCACTTTGTGCAGAGCAGTGGCTACGTCCTGGGTACCAATCTTGGAGCCAGGGTACATCAGTGCAAAGAACAACACGGCCCTACCCTGTGGCTCCTGCCATCTTGTTGGGGAAAGAGCCAACGTTGGTGCAGACACCAGCACTGCAGAGAGTGGCTGAAGCTAAGAGAAGGACAGACGGGTGTGGGGAAGGGGTTCTTGAGGTAGGGTGGCCAGGGGGACCTCTCAGAGCGGATGACCAGTAAGCAATGAGGATGGCTGAGGACAAATGAGGACACACATAAGTGCGGACACAGAGGCAGTGGAGCCCGGAGGGCCTGCGAGAGGAAAGGAAGATGAGAGGAGTGGGGCCAGGTTGGTCAAAGGGCTAGCAAATACGGGGAGCAGTCAGAGACCATGACAGAGCTCAGTGGCAGGGGTTTCGCCAAGGGTGTGGGCAGCCATTGGGGGGTTTGACCACAAGAGTGTGGACTCTCATTTGTGACTTCTACAAGCTCAAAACCCTGATTTCCCAGAAGCCACACGTCTGACCCAACAAGGCAGCTCCTTGTTCCTAACCGAACACATTTAAGCAGGGCACTGGCAGTGGTGGACCTTCCCACATGAAGTTTTAGAAAGATGGCGCTCTCCTCTGTTGCTTGATGCATGCTCAACAGGCAAGACTGAACCAAATTCAGAAGCAGCTGTCCTGCTTCTGGTGGGGCCCTGGAGAAAGGCTATCTTTCACCCTGTGCTTAAGCAAATTAATTTGTAGAACTTGAATGAAACCCAAGTTGGCTGACAGCAGCCGAGCCTTTGCAATTTCTTGGGATCTTCTGCTTTAGGGTAGCTTTCGCGGAGCGTCCCGCTTTAGACAAAGCCAACCGCCCCTCCACGGCAAATGCCATCATTCTTAAAATTAGAACAAAGTTTTGAATGAAGTAATAAATTCTACCCATATGCAAAGGCGTAACACAAGATGGGATTTGGTAATGCGCTCTTTCTGCTGAGGCGTTAACGAGATACAGCATGTAGTTCTATCAACAGGCCCTGTAGAGGGTCCGATGCCCCCCTCTCCCTCTCAGTGTCTACCTTTCATTACAGCGTCTCTGAAGCCAGCCAAGTAATTAATGGGAAAAGTACCTAATGCCGCATGAACCTCACCCAATCATTTCTAAAATGGATCAAAATTCTATAAATGACAGTTTATGCATCTGGTGAAATGCGTCTTTTCTTTTCAGAAGGTGTTTCTATTACGGTTAGCCTGAACATCATGTGATATTACAGTTGCTAGGGTAACTCCTTTTTTTTAAAAAAAAAAAAAAAGAGAGAGAACAACAGAGTAAATAAGCATGTAAATCGACTTTGGCGCTATGTAAATTCTAGTGAATCTGTTATCGTTACCTTGACGATGAAAAAAACTGGCATTTATCTTCTCTGGCCCCCAGTATGATTTGGTTTGAACTTAAAATGTATAAGGTACTCGTGGGGAAGTGTCAAAGGCTCTGGAGATACACGGGAGGCAGAGATGTTAAGAAGACGGGTTTAACAGGAAAGGAAGCCTGGACAATGGTGACGGGTGCCAGAAAGGCCAGGGGGAGAGTACGCGATCGTCTGCACGTCCATAAGCAGGTGTGCGTGGCATAGAACGCCCTCTCGGTGGGGGTGGGGGTGGAACCTGAGCTTACAGGGAAGCCAGAAACCTCATCAACTGTTCAGACAGTGTGTCCCCTGATTTCTCACCTCCGACTTGCCCGGATTCTTTGGCAATCCCAGCACTGCAGACAAATCTGTAAAAACTGCTTGCGTCCTTTCTGTGAGGTGCAAACGTCTGGGGGCAGCACACGGCACTCAGTAATGATGACTGCGGACAAAGCGGGGCGAATCTTTCCAAATATTTTCCACATGTCCCATCTAGAGGTTTGAGGATTCCTCCGCCCCGCCTGCATGTTACAGTTGAGGTTGGCAGTGGACACGGGGACGGGAAGGGGCGTGAGCAAATTTGGAAGAAGTACGTGGAAGAGACGATGAGGAAAGAGACACTCTGGTAATGAAAAGCATCAGCGTTTCCATCAGTCAGGGCACAGCGATCAGAAAATACATCAAAGACAAAGCCTGAAGGTTGTGATGACGATACCCAACAGAAAACAGCCCAACCAACTGGCAGGGTTTTGACCTGTCTCCCCTTTTCTAAAAATCATACTAAAAGCTCAGCTCGTGCTTTTAATGAATGAATGCTTTGAAACAGCTGTGCACAGTGCCTAACAAAACTTGTGACCTGAAATGATTAGTTCAAAGAGGACGTATGCTGGGAATTCCTGGAGGAGGCAGTAACAAAAGGGGCATACTTTGACAATCCAAATTTATAGCAAATTCCACACCTTATATTTGGCACCTGGATGCTATGGAATATTTTTGGATGTACCAAAAATATTACAAAGGAAAAATTACGTGCCACCTTGCTTTACCTTCTTATAAAGTGAGGCTGACGACCTAGGGAGCATAAAATAGGATTGCATTTCCTTCACTCTGAAACCACCTTATTTTAATTTTCACACGAAATCCGGATGCAATTTGCAACTGGTGTAGGCATTGAACATGCTGGGGGTTCTGCCCCACCTCTCGCCGCTCCCCCCGCCCCCCAAACAAAGCTTCTGCTAAATCTCTGCACGCCTTACAATGGATGGAGTGTCAGAATTGAGGAACTAAAGACAACACAAGTCAGGAGCTACAAGAAACAAAAGAACACGAAAATAGTGATGGCAAAGCCTTCCGCGGATAGTCCTATGGTTCCTTCCGCATCTCTGAGTGACAGGCAGAGACATCGACAGCTAACTCAAGATCCATCAGGGGCCGTATTGCCTTTCTATCGAAATGATGAGTTTAGAGAGCAAGCTGCAAATGAATGCCTGAGCTTCGTCGGGAGGTTCCGAGTGTCACAGCCCAAGTTAGTGTGGCATTGCTGTCTGCTTCATCCAAGAGATGATGGGGCCCTTCTAGAAGGAGAACAGCAGGGTAGCACAGAAATGGAAGGTAAAAGAGGTTAATTTATGGAAATTATCCAGGTCATGTAACCAGTAGGACATATCATGCAGAGCTTTAAGAGAGGAGTGGTAATGTATGTAAAATCTGACTTTCAGTAGGTCATGAGACGATGACAGTTATCAGGAGTCAGACAACTTTTAGTAACAAAAGCTAACATTTTCGGTGGGTTTGCCAAGCACCAGGCACTCCGCAAAGACACAAAACAATAGGGCAGGTCCCATGATCCCCATCTTACAGGTGAGGACATAGAGGCTCAGAGTGTCAACACATAATAAGGAAGGGACGGGGGGGGGGCTGATGTGTACGCTGGGCTGTAGGGACTGTGCCTGGGAACCAGAGCGCTCAGAGGCCCATCAACTACTTTCATTTCTTTTAAAATCAGAAGGAAGAAAAAATGAACTTTGAGATAGAACGTGTTTAAATATAGGATGCTAATGTATTTGTCTTTGCATCAATGTAGTCAAACAATACAATTTTTCATATTTTCTTTTTAAATGAAATTTTAACATTTTGTTATGGAGAAGACTCTGAGGGACAGGAATGAAATATCAGGCTTGAAATCCTGCTTCCCAAACTGTGGTCCGAGGACCAGAAGAATCTGCACCAGCGGAAGCCCAGACACGTAGCATCTTCCGTCGCACCTGCTTGCTGAATGAGAATCTGCATTTTATTTTTTTTTAATTTTTTTTTTAACATTTATTTATTTTTGAGACAGAGAGAGAGAAAGCATGAACAGGGGAGGGTCAGAGAAGGAGGGAGACACAGAATCCGAAGCAGGCTCCAGGCTCCGAGCTGTCAGCACAGAGCCCGACGCGGGGCCCGAACCCACGGACCGCGAGATCATGACCTGAGCCGAAGTCGGCCGCTTAACCGACTGAGCCCCCCGGGCGCCCCTAGAATCTGCATTTTAGTGAGACCCAAGGGTGATTCCTGTGCACGCTCATTTGAGACGCACTTGACCAAACCCGTAACTGATAGTTCATACCAACTCCTCATTCTCACTTAAGCTGCAATAGTCTTAACCTACATCAAAACGCAAAGCCGTGCTAAGTGACAAGAGAGTTATGGCCAATAACTGCTTCCATACCCTCTTTCTCACTGTAAGGCAGGTAGGCTGCAAAAATGCAAAAAGTAATACACTCCTAGATAAAAATACAATTTCGAGATAACAATGTTAATCAAACTGTGAATATTCTGCTTCCTTAACTTAAGCCCCGGGAAACCATTAGGGGTTTTGTACCAATAATTGTCTCTAACGACAGCCAACCACACCCTGCTTAAGAAAGGTCCTTGGGTTGGAAGGGGCCTCTCAATCAAGGGGAAGTCATGTTTGTTTGTTTGTTTGTTTGTTTACCATAACACTGCTCCCCAGCAACCCCCCAGGAGGAGGGCTTTGAGGAGCCAGAAGCCATCTCCTCCCAAGAGGCTTCTGACACCTGCTGGTTACAGGGGTGTTGAACTAATAGGTGTTCTGATAGGAGGTCTTTTAGGAAGAAGCTCAAGACTGGGGGCTGGGGGAGGGGAGGGTGCGAAAGAAAGAGGGAGAATGGGAGAAAAATGGGAAAAGAGATGGACTGAGAAAAGCCTGCAAGTTGAGAAGATAAACCAACATGAGGGAGTCATAAACATTGGTAGCAGATAACCCACCTGTGGTCAGGTACCTTGTGGGTGAAAGAACGAAAGAGTGAGGGGAGAATTTAACTGTCCAGTGGATGCCGGACGTTGGATCAAAGTGTGTGTGCGTGTCTGTGCGTGCACGCACGCGTGTGGCTCTCTGATAGCACCTGTGATCATCTGAGCTACCTTGTTTATTTATTTATTCCCTCTGGATTTCCCTCCCTAGAAATTAATCTCCGGAAGGCTAGGGCGCTGCCTTGTCCACTGCAGCAGCATTTTCCTCACTCAGACAAGCAGCCGGCCCATAATACACATTCAGTATGAGCGACACTTTCTAATCAGGACCACAGATCAGGAACCACAGGTGTGAATTTAAGGAATCCGGAAGAGCTGACCGACTCTCTCATTCTGGCACGAATTCCTGATTCACTGCATGGCCTGGAACAGCGGTTCCCCGCCCCCCGCTGCCCCCTGCCTCCATTGCTCGCATGTTGAATGGGGATGAGAAGGCTCACCTGCCTTCCCTCGCGGGGGCTGGTGAGAAGCAGACAAGATCATGAGTGGGTGTGTGCTCAGGAAGTCAAAGACCACGCTTCGTCAAAGAAAGAGCAATACCGAGATATGGGTGACTTCTCGCTCATGGTCCTGGGTTACTTCTGACTGTTGAGTATCACACCAAAGCCACCAAGGGCCCAGGCAGAAGAAGCAAAAGCCTAGGTCATGATTCCATAGATGAGAATCATCCACAAGGAGCTATTACCACATTTCAATTTGAAGGTCAGCAACAGGACGCTGGTGGGCGAAAAGACATTTGTAAAATAAAGAACAAACAAGATACAAAGGGGCGTTTTCCATTCAGACCCTTAGGATTCGATGCTTTGCAATTTCCTGTTCATCTTTCTCCCACTATCGCTCCGTTTTGTTCCTTCCGCTGTCCTATCACTGTGCCATTTTTGTTTGGGATCCACACAACAGCTGCTGTCTTCCTCTGCGTTTGTCTAACTATTGCTCTGAGAATCCCCTGAATGGCCTTCAAACCACACCAAATTCCATTTCAGGTTTCCTGAAGGAGAAACCTGAGAACGCCATGTCATGTCAAAGACACCTGCATGGTGAGAGCTAACCCTTCAGTGCCAGGCTCACTGAGAGCTTCACGACAACCCACTAAGGCAAGCCTTACCTCGTGAAGAAGCCATGTGGGCACACACCTAGCAGGGGCAGAACTTGAAAACGAGCCTGGGCCACCAGCACCCCGCCCTCCTGGCTGCTTGCATTTAAAATGCTGGAGCTTATGGGGCGCCTGGGTGGCGCAGTCGGTTAAGCGTCCGACTTCAGCCAGGTCACGATCTCGCGGTCCGTGAGTTCGAGCCCCGCGTCGGGCTCTGGGCTGATGGCTCAGAGCCTGGAGCCTGTTTCCGATTCTGTGTCTCCCTCTCTCTCTGCCCCTCCCCCGTTCATGCTCTGTCTCTCTCTGTCCCAAAAAAAATAAATAAACGTTGGAAAAAAAAAATAAAATGCTGGAGCTTTTATGACGTGACCTTGGAAGGGTTGTTTTTGAAAATGGCAAGTCTTATGGTTGAGTCCCCAGTTTCCACATGCTCATGGGCTTTGCGAAGGTGGTTGCTTAGATTTGAAGGTCTAGGCAAGGAATCTCTTACTTTTTACTATTATTATTTTTGAGATAATTTTATTCTTCATAGATTTAAGTAGTAGAAAGGGGCTGGCCTCTGCCTTATTCTCTATTGGCATCTTTCCCCTTTGGTCCTTGGTCTGCACCTGGTGGCAACTTGACCTCAGCCCTAATGCTTTGCTCTAGCTCGGGTCCCGCAGATGTCTTGTTTCCTTTGCTCTAGAGCCATTATAGCAATTAAAACTCATGGGTAAAGCCATTCCTGGCTCCAGCATCCAGAGATCTCTCTCCTCCTTCTTTCCTGAATTTTCCTATAGTCAGGACCCTATTTGCATATGTATGTGTGTGTGTGTGTGTGTGTGTGTGTGTGTGTGTGTAATTTGAAATTTTACTTAAGATTAAAAGTACTGCATGGACTTTGGGGGAGAAAAAGCACATTATATAGAAAGGAATAAAGCAAAAAGCAAAAAAAAATCCCGTCTGCATCTTCCACACAACCTGTTTCTGACAATCCCAAACCTCAGTCACAGATTATAGTCTCTTGTGTATCCTTCCAGAACATGTTCATGTATTTACAATAACGATCTCTGGTCTCTACCTACCTGCCCGCCTACCCATCTATCCATCCCCTTCTCCAGTACACAAATGTTTAACATGTTGCTATTTGCACTTAATGAGCTTAAAAGCTCGATCCATATCAGAACATATGGATCTGTTTTATCACTGCTTTAAAATGTGCCCAGCATTCTATGATGTGGCTATGCCATAATTTATTTGGCCAACCCTCTATTGATAGACACTTAAGTGACTTTATTTTGCTTTGTTTTGCTCTATTTGATTTTGTTTAAGCTATTCATGTTTGCCCTTCATCATTTACTGATGTTTTGAACTAGGCTGCAAGCTTCTTGAGGGCAGAGACCATACTTAATAGCAGTCAGGGCTGTTGTCTATATTTCCACACAGGAGGTGTTGTGCTCCCTCCTCTGGATACGCTGACTTATTGATACACTGGCTCATTCTTTTTTTTTTTTTTTTTTAATTTTTTTTAATGTTTATTTATTATTGAAAGTCAGAGCAAGTCAGAGCTTGAGCAGGGGAGGGGCAGAGAGAGAGAGGGAGACACAGAATCAGAAGCAGGCTCCAGGCTCTGAGCCGTCAGCACAGAGTTCGATACGGGGCTCGAACTCACAAACCACGAGATCATGCCCTGAATCGAAGTCGGACGCTTAACCGACTGAGCCACCCAGGCGCCCCTAACACTGGCTCATTCTTCCCAGCATGTATGAGACAGGTTCTATGATCACCCCACTGCACAGAAGAGGAAGCTGAGGCTTACAGGGAGGCGTAATTCATCTGAGGTTACATATATACCAAGTGGATTAGAGACTGTGGAATTTGACTGCAGAGACGGTCCACACTGCTCCTCCCCCCTCCCTGCTGGGTGGGGTCCTCCCTTGTAAATCCCACAGGTCTGGAGTCTGTCTTCATGCTCTGATTAAGAGCATAAAATGGAATCCGAAGTCCAGAGTCCGCTTTCTGGAATACAGATCCTGGCTCTGCCTCTTTCTTGCTGTGAGCAAAGCCTTCGCGAGTTACCAGAATGTTCTGTGCCTCAGCCTTCCCCTCTGTTAAATAGAGACAATGATGATACTCATCTCCCAGATTGTGGTATGGATTTAACAACATAACATGGCCCAGAGGAGGCTCAAAGTGAATGTTACAAATTATCCAAGCCTAGACTCCAGAATGAAGACCCCATAGAAATTTGCAGACCATACCAGGGCCTAAATTTCTTCTTTTTTTTCTTTCATTGTTTTCTTAACTCTCCAGGAGCACCCATACGATAGTTTAGTGGGTACTACATAAAAACTCTTAACTGACTAGAATTTTCCTAAAATATCAATTGAGTATTTTAAGCTTGAGGAAAAAAATAGCCAGAATTCAGACATAGCAGGCATTTTTAAAATAAAAGAGTTAAAGAAAGTTTTGGCAAATTGGAAAAGAAAGCAAAAGCAAAAAAAATCCTCAAAAGGGTTAGATTAACTGATTGCAGGTAGCATATACCTGGAATTGAACTGAGAGAAACATTTAAATCCTAGTCCTTTTGGGATTCACACTTTCATTCACTTAAACTAACCAAATTGATATGGTTCAGAATTTAAAGTAGAGAGGTGTTGCTTTATGATTCTTCATTTCTAAAGTTACTCTCTTGGGGAGCCAGCGTGGTCCAGTTGGTTGAGTGTACAGGTCTTGATTTCAGCTCAGGTCAGGATCCCAGGGTCATGAGATCGAGCCCTGGGTTGGGCTCTGTGCTGGGCATGAAACCTGCTTGAGATTCTCTCTCTCTGCCCCTCCCCCATACTCTCTCTCTCTCTCTCTCTCTCACATTAAAATAGATAAAAATAAAATAAAATAAAATGAAATAAAATAAAATAAAATGACCCTCTTATTCCAGGTAAAGTAAGATAGCAAGCTGATAGTCCTAGCCAGATAAACTGAGATGTGCAGACAACAATCTTTTTTCTTTTCTTTTCTTTTCTTTTCTTTTCTTTTCTTTTCTTTTCTTTTCTTTTCTTTTTCTTCTTCTTCTTTTTTTTTTTCCTGGAAGGTTACAATGATTTTTAAGACTTCATACCTTTGTGGTCCTTTTTAATCCCCCCTTAGTTATTCATATGAGGCAGGATGACTTATTAATCTAACTATAAATTTCTTCCTTAGATTGCAATTTTCATCTGGAGGGAAAACCTTTTTCATATTAATGATCTGTATCATTTGTAGTAACAATACCTTTCTCCCTTTGTTTAAAAAAAATAATAACGATAGTAATAAAAAAAAGTACAGACTTTCCTCTCCATATCAAAGTCTTTCAGAAAATAAATGAGGAAAAAATATATTTGATGCCATATTTTAGCCTGAGAAAAATCAACAAAATTATTTTTATTATATATAGAACATATAGCTCACGCATATAGCTTGGAATCAATTAATTTAAGTAATAATTTGTACAAACACCCTCACAAAAATTTTAAAGGATATTAAACACCCTGTTTTATAAACATAACACTTAATTTAGGAAAAAAAACATTTAGAAGGTAATGCATTTAGGATAAGTGCACAACACATGAAAATAATAAATGAAATTTTCCCAGTTCAGAAAATGAATGTAATTAATTAACATTTAAATTACATTTTTAATTGCAATCATGCCCTCCCAGGGGACTCATAAGGGACCATAATTGCAATTAAAAGCATGTGGATTAGATAATAAAACAATGCACACTGTCTGAAATGTGCGATTTAAAATGGAAAACAGACATTGTTATCGGCACATCTAACTTAATTGTAGCCATAAAGCAAATGTGCTGTACAAAATAAAATTCACATACGGGAACATTTAATTCTGGAGTCTCTTAAAGGGGACACGCTTGAGAGCACATTTTATGACAGGTTCTGTTGGAAACAGCCCTTTAAGGCTTTCGGATTGAGGGCTGGTGCCTTAATGTTTTTGCATTAATAAAAGCAAAGCTGAATGTTCCTATTAAAACACACAGATACATTTAAGTAAGAGATGAAACTCGATGTCTAAATTTAAGCTGCGGCACATGATTCTATTAGCTGGACAGAATGTAAGGCCGTGTAATTTTGAAACTACGTGGTTTTTAAACTTTTTCTTTTATTATTATTATCTTCTCCCCTGTTTGAGAGAATCATCATGAGAGGTGTAGGCATTGGAGACCAGAGAAAGGAAAGCCAGAGAGGCGTGTGTTTGGTCTGATGAGAGGACAGCCAAGACATGTCCCCGCCCCCCCCCACCCCCCCCACCAGCCCTGCCTGGATAGTCTCACGTCCTGTGTCATCCACCTTGAGTAAGCCAAACCGATGCTCTTTAATTATACAAAGGCCTTCTATTTCATTAGCCTGAATCTCACCATTATTTGATGAGAAACCTTTTCAAGACCATATACATCCGTGTTTTCAGTTGGCGGTACATTTGGCAACGTCTGATTGTTTCAACTGGGCAGAAGGGACGATATTTTCATCCACTGGGTGCATAAGACAGCTCCCCATAATAGGGAATTATCCGACCCAATAACGTTCAGGTGGAGAAACCGTGGTCCCTATAGAAAAGAGTGAGAGAGGGGGTGGAAGAGAGGTGGAGAGGGAGAGGGAGGGAACAACTGTGGCCAGAGGAGATGGTCAAAAATCTTTCCGATCTACTAACAAGTAGATCAAGGGCTGCAGTCTTCTGCTTTGAAGCCTAGATGCCGATTTCATTTGCTTATTTATGAGAAACAGTGACTTTGTTTACAGTATACACGTTAGCATGAAATTAGAAGCGGCACAGCTCTAGAGAGGCAGTAGGAAGACAAAGACTAGGAAGACAAAGGTCTCCACTTTGGGGCTGGATAGATCTCCATCCCAAACCCAGCTCTGCAGCTGCCAGCTGTGTGACCTGCTCAAGTCAATTTTCCCCTGCGAAGTCTCAGTGTTCACGTCTGCTTTACGATTAGTTATGGCGTTCTTGCCATCCATGGGGGCATGAAGGTTGACAAAAGGGCATCCATAGATAAATATGCACATTTATACACACAGAATTCACTAAGTGTATTTAAGTATGTATATATATTGTGCAGTAGATATATAACTATATATAAAGTACCTTTATGTAAGTGTAATATGTATAAACATGTATGTGGATATGTGCACGTGCAGAATTTATTAACATGCAAATTCCCATGAAAATAAAAACTATTCTTAAGATGTGAGTTCTTGAGGCACCTGGGTGGCTCAGTCGGTTAAGTGTCCGACTCTGTTTCAGCTCAGGTCATGATCTCATGGTGCGTGAGTTCAAGCTCCACGTCAGGCTCTGTGCTGGAAGAGCAGGGTCTGCCTGGGACTCTCGCGCTCCCGCTCTCTGTGTCCCTCTCCTGCTCACGCTCTCTCTCTCAAAATAAATAAACAAACATTTAAAGAAGAAGACATAAGTTTTTGACATTGTAAAGAACTGAGCTAAACAGGTAACAGTTTATTGGGGGGAGGTAATTCCTCTGACACGTTTACATTTGCACCCCTGTATTGCTGACTGCATCCTACAAATGCATTCACTCCACAGAGTTTTTGAAAGGCTGACTACGGGTCTGGGATTGTGCTGGCCTTGGGGACATAGTTGAAAAGCAACACAGACAAAGATGTTTGAGGTAGGTGACCAAACATTTGGATTCGATCTCACGACAACAGGAGACCAATGGTGAGTTTAGGCAAAGGATTAAAACTGACAGATTTGCATTTCACAAGCAGTTTCTGTGTGATGGGCCATGTTGGTCAAGGAAAGATGGCAGCTTGGTGATAGGGACCAGTGACGTCGAGAAGCCAGGGGCTGGTGGCTTAGAGCATGTAAAGTTTACCAGAAAATGAAGGAAGGTCTGAAACCAGCTCACATAACTATAGTTTCTCTTTAAGAATGCCCAGGAATATGACAACCAACCCACAAGTTGTTACCATAATGGAGGGCAGCAGAAATGTAGATATAAGACCACTTAGGTTTGAGGCCAATGAGTCCAAGATGCCTATCCATCACACTTATCTGGGGCAAGTGAAATGAGAGATTCTTCAAGTGCATTCATAGATCTTTAAAATCTGAATGGATGAATGGGGAGTGGGGAGTGAATGGCTATACTAATTGTAGGCATGTTTAGGGAAGAGTGGGCATTTAGACCCCTTGAATCGACAAATAAGTAGGATTCGGATCACTGCTCAATAAGCTACACATCTGTTATCCGGGATTGTGGCAGAGATGATGTTTTATGTTTGCCAAATCCTGTTTCCTTTTCCTCTTCCTTCAGAAAAACTACATTTCCCAGCTTCCCTTGTACTTCGGTTGAGGCCATGTAGTCTGGATTCTAACCAGATTGGGCAAAAGTGATATAAATCACCGCCAAGGCTCTTTTACCCGTTCCTCAGTGATTCTGGAAGCCAACATCCAGATGTTCCAGATGGTATTGCTAGACTTCAGTTGGAGGAGACCAGCCTCAGACATTCTATGCATAAAAAATGAATATGTATGTGTTGAGCCACTGAGATTTGGCGGGGGGGGGGGGGGTTGGTGTTTGTTAGAGTAGCTAGCCTTAATTATCCTCACTAATACAGGGAGACAGGAAAACAAAAACACGTTTCAGAGCATGGCATGCATTTCATACAAATTCAGTCAATTTTTCCAATGTCACCACGGTTTTCTTTAAGGCAAAACCTTTAAATAGCCATTCGATGCTATTTTTAGTTTCAGCATTGGTATATTTCAGCGTATTTTTAGTCCTTTGGAATTAAATCAAGAATAGATTCCATTTGCACTAAACCAGACTATTTGAATTAGCCAGCGTTTCTTAAAGTGAAGGAGGGCAGGCATGGTCCCACAGGACATCTGGCAAGGTTTGGAAACATCTTGGGCTGTCAAGACTTGGGGGGATGGGGTGCTACTGGCATCCAGGGGGTAGAGGCTAAACATTCCCGCCATGCACACAACAGCCCCCCACGGCAAAGAGTTATCTAGCCACAAATGTCTGTAGTTCCAAGGTTGGGAAACTCTAGACTAATCCCAGGTATGTTCGATCTGCCTTCTGGACATAAACACAAACCCATGGTGCCCAAAGAAACAGCGGCCAACTGGCATCCAAAAAGAGCCACGGTGAAACAAATGAGACTGCCCGTTCCTGCTAAGCACACTGCCCTGCCATATTCTCTGCCAGACTGGACAGTCTGTCAAGAGACAAACAGAAATGTTCCAGGGACTTTTTGTCACCTGGGTATAAAGAGACAGCTTGAAGGACCCCGTCATTTACACATTCAAATTTGTTTTCTCTGTTCAAAAGTCGGTGTTGCTGTCACCAGACCTGGCAAAAGTCACACTTGTCATGCCATAACTCTACACCCCCCTCTTCCTCTTTTTTTTGGGACACGTGACAGGGTCAGGTGAGCGCGTGCACCGATAGAATTTACCAAGCCTACCTCTCTGCCACCTTCTTGCCTCTTGTTCCTCTAAGACATACGTGCTCTCCTCGGAGAGCAATTTTTGGCTGCAGTATTTAAGGGGTTGTAAATTGAAATGCCACCCAATTGATATGATTGGAGAAACACCACGTGTCCCCTTACTACGCACACATCCACATGAAAAGCATTCCTGCCTAGCGTTCTCGGCCGTGACGCAGAGTCTGATCTCAACGTCGAATGAGCAGTACTGCCTGGTGACTGAAAGCGAGCAGCTTTGGGGTCAAACATACGTTTGGAGCCTGATTTCCCCACTTCCTACCTGTGTGATTTTAGGCAAGTTATTAAATATGTCTGAGGGCCAGTGCTTCACCTTTGTGGAGGCAACAACGCCCACTTCACACAGTGTGGTTGGAGATCAGAAGAGAAATTGTATATAAAATTGATATAAAATTGCGCTCAGTGCAGTGCCCAGACACAGTAAGCGTGGGGGCCCTAAAATATTCACTGACATGTAATAAAAACTCTCCTCCACAGAGTGCAGAGTCATATGTGACTTGGCCTCCTCTGACCTCTGCCCATCTCGTGTGACATCTGACATCTTCCCACCTCATTCTATACTCGCTGTGCTCCAGCCACCATCTTCCTATTCCCCAAAGAACAATGCCAACTCATTCTCGCCCCAGGACCTTTGCACCTGCTGTTCCCCTGTTTGGATGTTCTTCTGTCTTCTTCCAGACTTTCTGTATCGCTGATTCCTTCTCGGCATTCTGGACTCAGACTAAATGTCACCTGTCTCTGGCCATTGTCACTGATGTTCCCTACCCCCTTCTTAGTCATTTACTATGGCATTACTGGTTTTATTTTCTTTAGAATACTTTTTACTATCTGAAATTATCTTAGTCACACATTTATTTACTTGTCTGTTGTTTTGATCCCACACCTGATGTAAGTTGCGCTGCAGGCAGGGAATTCATTTTATTCAATGGGAGCATAAACCATGTTTCGAGTGCTTGACACACAGCTGGTTTTCAGCGAACATTTCTTGAATAAACTAACCTAAACCTAACTTCTTTAACAGAAAGTTGTTGACACTTCCCCAACGCCTCTTTTAATAACAAAACTAAGGACAGGGACCACCGACATGGACTCTAGGCTCCTGGCAATGTCCTCAAAGGGCTGAGATTTGGTTTCGATTACACCCTATTTGGGACAAACCCTCACCTTGTATTGATTTCTGACTAATCATCGCAGGCAGAATGAATCCTTGGATTTGGGAACTGACCACGAAACACACGCCATTGTCCGAAACGAGATGCTCACGATGCATTTCCATTTCTGGGTCAAAGTGCAGAATGATGGGAAAGTTGTGTGGACCCATCAGAGGGCAGTTCAGGGTCTGTGCGCCTCTGCACGTGTTTGCCCTCATGGATGGGTGTGAGCCTTCACGGGAACACACATGGGCGGTCAAGGGTGGGCTTGGGGCCACCTAATTAAGTTTCCAGTTGAACCATCAGGCAACACCACTCCGCCACTATGTCACCTGCCCCACGAAACGGATCTGAGATACAAACTGCGCCTTAACTAGGCAGCCTCCATTCTTGCTGATCCCATTAGTTGCCCAATTGGGCAAGACGAGGTTTTAATTGCATGCCAGAAGCTTTATTTTTCTGCCCCAGGCAAACAGTTAACCACATCAGTATACCACTGACACATCAGAAGTTGGTCAGCAACGCAAAGTGAAAGAGCCACTTCTGGAGAGAACAGAAGTGCCTGTCAGTTTCTAGCGTTTCCCCCGCGAGCATCTGTAGCTACCTGAGGGAGAAAAAATTCAACGACCACCACCACAATGTGACAAGGTGTAACCAATGCATGGTGCTAACGTTTCACGGCTTTGTCATGTGATAGAGGATCATGGAGATAGACGGGGCTTGAAGGCAGACAGAATTCACATACGGGCTGGGTCACTTGCTAACCATTTCCTCAGTTTCCTTATCTGTCAAGAAGGCAAAATGAATGGCATTTTCTCCTTTGGCACATTGTGAGGATTTAAAGTGAATGAAATGTTATAGGTAAAGCCTTGGCTCAAATTCTGACACTCACTAGGCACACTGTGAGTATTATTATAACTTCTATCCATCCATCCATCCATCCCTCCATCCACACACCCACCCACTCACCCACCTATCCATCCACCTATCCATCCATCCATCCATCCATCCATCCATCCATCCATCCATCCACCCATCTATCCACCCATCCACCTATCCATCCATCCATCCATCCATCCATCCATCCATCCATCCATCCAAATATCCATCCATCCATCCATCCATCCATCCATCCATCCATCCATCCACTCATCCATCCATCCATCCATCCATCCACACATCCATCCATCCACCTATCCATCCATCCATCCATCCATCCACCCACCCATCCATCCACACATCCATCCATCCACCTATCCATCCATCCATCCATCCATCCATCCATCCATCCATCCATCCAAATATCCATCCATCCATCCAAATATCCATCCATCCATCCATCCACCCATCCATCCATCCATCCATCCACACATCCATCCATCCATCCACCCATCCATCCATCCATCCATCCACACATCCATCCATCCATCCACCCACCCATCCATCCATCCATCCACACATCCATCCATCCATCCATCCATCCACCCACCCACCCATCCATCCACACATCCATCCATCCACCCATCCATCCATCCATCCATCCATCCATCCATCCACCCATCCAGCTATCCATCCATCCATCCATCCATCCATCCATCCATCCATCCACCCATCCACCTATCCATCCATCCATCCATCCATCCATCCATCCATCCATCCATCCAAATATCCATCCATCCATCCATCCATCCATCCACACATCCATCCATCCATCCATCCACCCATCCATCCATCCATCCATCCACCCACCCACCCATCCATCCATCCACACATCCATCCATCCACCTATCCATCCATCCATCCATCCATCCACCCATCCATCCATCCATCCATCCACCCACCCACCCATCCATCCATCCACACATCCATCCATCCACCTATCCATCCATCCATCCATCCATCCATCCATCCATCCACCCATCCACCTATCCCTCCACCCACCCATCCCTCCACCCACCCATCCATCCATCCACACATCCATCCATCCACCTATCCATCCATCCATTCATCCATCCATTCACCTATCCACCCATCCACCCATCCATCATCCATGCATGCATGTATGCATGCATCCATCCATTCAATCTTCCACAAGTCTCACTGTTTCAGAGACCACTGGGATAGAGTACTAGAGGAGAGAAGCCAGGATTAAATAGAAGGAGTGATTACATAACCATCAATAAAGGACCCTTGCATCCCAAACATCAATAATGCTAGGTCCCCTGAGACTTGTCCTCCCATGCAGGCAACATATGTTTATTTTGCTGAAGGCCATATGGAGATGATGTTACTATGATTTAAAGGTCAGCCCCATAGGAAATTATATTTATGGCAATGAGGAGGAAAGTGGGGACATTATTGGGTAGGTAGAAACTCAAACTACAACTTCTTCCTTCTAACTGAGGGCTAGTCCTTCATTTGACCTTTCAGACTGTGCTGTCCAAGAAAGTAGTCACTAAACCCATGTGACTATTTAAATTAAAAAAAATTAATGTTCAGCTTGTTGGTCACATTAGCCCACTTCACGGAACTCGATAGCCTCAGATGGCTAGTGGCCACGGCCAGAGACCGTGCAAATGAAGAATACTTCTCATGTCACAGAAAGTTCTCTTGGACAGCACTGCTTCAGGGGAACATTTAGTTGCTTAGCTTAGTATTTCAATCCTTCCATAAGTTCTGCTTGCTTAAGAGGAGAGGTTGACTGTGGAAATGATTTCTTCCTTTTAATATCTGAAAAACAATGAAATACTTTGCTTATCATATTGTCAACAACAGAGATGATATGAAATGGAGATTTTTCACATATTTCTGATGGTAGTGTGCTGATTTGTCCCAACTGAGAAGTCGTGCAATGGAAATCTAGTGGAATATAAATATTCTCTCCCTTTGATCCAGTAATCCAAGCTGATTCCTAACCCTAGAGCTAATCCCAATCTATTTTAAGATCATAGCGAAAAACACAGAAGAAGCTCCACATACAAAGATGTTCACCACAGTGGTGCTTTAACGGTAGAAAAATTTGGAACAAAGTACCTGTTCTCTAATACAGGAGTGATTAAATAAACAATGGTACATATATTTGATGTTGCATAAACATGATTATTACAAATAGAATGCCACAACTTGGTAAGACACCTAAAACAGAATTAAATGGGAGAAAGCAGCAGAATACAACCTGTTGGTCGGTTTTGTTGGTTATCTGTTACTATGTAACCAATTACCCCAAGACTCAGCAGCTAAGGACAACAAACCTTCACTCTCTCAGTTTCTGTGGTTCAGGAGTCTGGAAATGGCTTACATGCATGCCCCTGGCTCAGGGTCTTTCAGAAATGTGCAGTTAAGTTCACCTACGTGGGTTTTGGTACGTGATTGTTGGTGAGTTAATCAGGGCCCCGCCCTCAGTTCCTCACCACATCCCATAGGCTTCTCCTCAGGATTGATCACAGCCTGGAAACTGGCTTTCCTCCAGTGTGAGTGACTCAGAGGGAGGGGTGGGGGGAGTGCGGGTGAGCATCTAAGGTGGAAGTCTTTCTATAGCCTAATCTTGGAGGTGATGTCCCGTGGACAGGACTTGCCGTGTCCCGTTAACTACAGGTTAAAGCCCACCGACTCATCAGGCAATCACAGAGGGGCAGTGATCCTGAGAGGTGGGGATCATTGGGGCCACCCTAGAGGCTTTATCACAGAACTCCTCTATGCAATATAGCTACACCAATTGAAATAGTAAAAAAGGTTGGCTTTAAGATTTAAAAGAGGGAGAGAAGCAGGCAGACAGAAGACAGAATGGGTCTTTTCTGTAGCTTTCTCTAAAGAGTTGGACTGAGGAGTATTTATATATATATATATTATTTTCCCTATTTTCCAATAATGAACTTTTTTTTTTTTTTTTTTTACAATTACTATGATGGAAACACTCGGTAAATGTTATTTAATTGAAAAAAGAAACCCTGCTAAGAATACACAAGCATTATATTTGTAACTGATGAAGGTCATTTTAAATCTACTTCTAACTCTGAAATCAACTCATATCTATATATCTATATATCTATATCTCTCTCTATAGATATCTCTATCTCTCTCTATATATCTATATATCTATATCTATATCTCTCTCTATAGATATCTCTATCTCTCTCTCTATATATCTACATATCTATATCTATCTATCTATCTATCTATCTATCTATCTATCTATCTATCTTTTCTTTTTTAATGAAAGTAATCAGCTGATGTCCCTGCAGTTAGTACTTAGAATGTGCTGGCTAAGATCGTTAGAATCTAAATCTCCTTCTCCACACCCCCGCCTTCCCGGAGCTCAGCTCCTCCCCTCCCACCTTCCTCCTGCCAAATTCCCAGAGCACCCTATATTTTAACGTCTGCAAGGGTGAGGGAGCCAGGATTGACGGCCATGCAGTCAAGTCCTGGGCTGACACTGGCAACAGAGGGTAACTCATGCTTAGCACTTGACGTAACTTTTTGATGACTGAAACCTGATTCCATCGACCGATCCCCCAGTGGCTGATCTCATCTCTTTACCATCAGAGAAATTGAAGCAGAGTTACCAGCAAAGATAAAAAGAGGAGGCGAGTGGGCCATGTCTCAACACAGAGAGGAATAAACTCGTCTTTGATCCTTTGTCCAAAGAACATTCCGGATTCTCATAAATGGGATGGCTGAGTGCAAAATATTGCTGCAGCCATTCCCCCTCCCCCCACCCCCACCCCCGTGCCCCAGCCAAATTTTTCTGAGCTGGGTGTTTATGTGATTCTTCAGAGAAAACTACAAGTTTATTATTATCTTTTTTTTCAGTTATGACTTCAAGGCAAATCTCTTTCATTTACAAAATTGAGCAGAGAATAACAATGCAGTCAACAAAACACACTTGAAAGCGTTAAAAAAAAAAAAGTAAGCGTCACAAACAACAGCAACAAAAATGAGCCTTTGTTGAGGGTTTTGAGCCGGGACCTGGAGGCAGCTGACTTGGGTTGAAGTCTGGCCCTTCCATGCACTCGCCATGTTGCTCTAGACAAGACGTGTTACCTTCTAAGCCCCAGTCCTCTCCGCTGAAAATGACCATTGTTCCTATTTATTGATTTGTGGTCAGGATTAAAGGGCATGCCCCAAGGTGGGTATATATAGTGCCTGAGATATAATAGCTGCTTATTAAAATGTGCTCTCTCTTTACTGTACTTCAAATGGTATCATTCAACTGTGTCAAATTCTACAATGGTTTCCTGTGACAGAGAAGGAACCCCAAACTCCTTACCACGAGCTACAAAGCCCTATTTGATCAGTCTCTGATTGCGTTTCCTCCTGCTCCCTGCCTTCCAGCCTCCTGGTCTTCTCTCCACCCCTGTGGTATGCCTTCTTGCTCCCCTCCTCAGGACCTTTGGCCTTGCTGTGCTCCGCCTAGCACATCCTTTCCACAGACATTTATCTGATTGGTTCTTTCCCAATATTGAGGTCTTGAGACCAATACCACGGCATTAGCCAGCCTTCCATGACCTCTTTTTCCTGAAAATGACCAAAGTCAGTTTCTGTTGTTTTGCCATCGGAGAAGATGAATGAATTCAAATAGCAATTTTCTTGAAAAATGCATTTTGTCCTCTTTCTTTCTTTTTTTTTTTACCTCTCTTCAACCACAAGCCTGACTGTATTTGTTAATGTTTTTATGGCTTTTTTCTTGAATCCTGTTGCTGACCTGCTTTTAGATTAGCGGAGGCTTTTGCCCGGGCTTGTTGGCACCTCCCAGAGAAGTAGACTAAAAGTCGGGATGAAATGGATGAAGGGGTGATGTTAAAGAATACAGGAGCATGTGATTGTGATAAAAGCATTTCCAGAGAACCAGTTTGCAGGACGGTTAGTCTAGAAAGGGTAAACAGAAAATGCATGTCTTAAATACTACCCTTATGCACGCTTTGGGTGGCTCCAGCAACACTGGGAGTGCCTGAATTTGAAAAAAGAAACGATCATAGGATCCAGAACAGGGATTTTTTGCATGACTGATGATTAGACCCAGCAGAACCATAATGGATTCCTTCCTGAGTCCTGAACCCATAAAGATAAAACATCATCTCCTAAGGAGGCCCCACTCTCTTAAACCCTTTCACATGGGCTTCTGTCGGATACATGCTTTTCCTGCTGACTGTTCTGCAGACACACAAGCATCTTGCTTTGAAAACCCAGTGCTGCCGTCTTCCCTCTTACCACTGGGCCTTTGCATATGCTGCCCCCCTGCTCCTGGGATAATGGTTTTTCTTCTCTTTTTTAAATATTTTTTAATGTGTATTTATTTTTGAGAGAGAGAGAAAGAGAGACAGAGACAGAGTGTGAGTGGGGGAGGGGCAGAGAGAGGGAGACACAGAATCCAAAGCAGGTTCTAGGCTCTGAGCTGTCAGCACAGAGCCCGACGTGGGGCTTGAACTCATGAACCTCGAGATCATGACCTGAGCCGAAGTCGGATGCTTAACCTACTGAGCCACCCAGGCGCCCCTTCCTTCTCCTCTTTACCTACTGACCCTTCAGTTCTTACCTTACTACACATCATACACTCAGGAAAACCTCCTGTGACTTGCCTGACTAGTCAAACCCCAATGAAGCATTCTTTTTTGTTTTCTTTTAGAGAAAGAGAACATGAGGTGGGGAGGGGGGCAGAGGGAGGGGGAGAGGGAGACACAGAGAGATACAGAGATAGAGAGAGAGACACTGAGAGAGACAGAAAGAATCTCAAGCAGGCTCCACACTCAGTGCAGAGCCCTACACGGGGCTTGATCCCACAACCCTGAGATCGTGACCTGAGCCAAAATCAAGAGTCGGACCCTCAACCAACTGAGCCACCCAGGTGCTCCTCACCCCATGAAGTATTCTTATGAACATGATGTGATGTCCTCCGCTCTCTACAGGTTTAATTTTATAATTATTTGATTAACGGCTGTCTCTGTCACCAGGGTGTGAGCTCTGTTCTAGCACCAAGTGTGCCCGATTTTGTCGAGCATGGAATTTGCTAGAGCTATTACAGATAGGGGCTTGGTATGGTGTAGACACCCCATAAATACTTAAGTGAAAAAAATGAACAGAAGAATTTATTTCCAGCACTGACTATAAGACTAAAGCCATAATAGCAATTCCCACTTTGAATAGGCAACTTATTGACTTTAGTCACTTCAGTGTCTTTTAACTTCTGATTTTTCATATCATTCCTTCAGAAGCATTTATTGGCCTTAACATTTTGTTGCTGCCATAAGACAGGTAAATGTCATGTGTGTTCCATGAACTATCACTGATTCATTTTGACTTATTGCATTTTTGTCTGTTTTTTTACTTTTTTAAAATGTTTTTTTTTTTCACGTTTATTTTTGAGAGACAGAGAGACAGAGCGCAAGCAGGGGAGGGGCAGAGAGAGAGGGAGACCCAGAATCCGAGGCAGGCTCCAGGCTCTGAGCTGTCAGCACAGAGCCCGACGTGGGACTAAAACCCACAGACCGTGAGATCATGACCTGAGCCAAAGCCAGACGCTCAGCCGACTGAGCCACCCAGGTTCCCCTAAAATATTTTTTTTAATGGTTATTTACTTTTGAGAGACACAGAGACAGAGCACGAGTGGGGGAGGGGCAGAGAGACAGGGAGACCCAGAATCCGAAGCAGGTTCCAGGCTCTGAGCTGTCAGCACAGAGCCCGACGCGGGGCTCGAACTCATGGACGGTGAGATCATGACCTGAGCCGAAGTCGGACACTCAACCGACTGAGCCACTCAGGCACCACTACACCATTTTTTTCGTATCTAGAACACAGGTTGGCCAACTTCTTCTGTCAGGGGCCAGATAATAAATATTTAAGGCTTTGAAGACCGTATGGTCTCTACAGCAACTACTCAGTTCTGCTGTCACAACACAAGAGTTCCCACACGTGACGTATAAACACATGAGTGTGGCTGTGTGCCAATAAAACTTTATTTGTAAAAAGAGGCATTGGACTGGACTTGGTCTATGGGCTCTGCTTTGCTGGTTCCTGTTACTGAAGAGGAGGAGAAAACGAGTTCGACATAGGGGCTCAGCCCGGCATGTAAGCTCGAAGAGCTCCGTAAGAGGCCCTGGCTTCTCCCAGGCGCTCTGGCACATCAATTCATCTGCCTGGGCCTCAGTGTACTGAGGTACGTGTGGGGACCACTGCTCAACCGAGCATGGTTGTGAAGATAAGAGGTGACAACGAGACAAGCTGGCATTCAGTAACCTTGGATTAACCACACCCACTTTCGGTCTACTTCCCACCTCCAGTCACGCACCCTGATTTGCTCTTCGTGGCTCCCCCATATTGTTTCTTTCAAAGTAGAGACGCATCGAAGAAAAAAAAGGTGTGTCAACATAGAGAATGTTTTGCGGTTAAAAGACAGGTTGTTCTGGTTCTTGTGTGGAGGGTGGGCTGGAGGAGCCCAGGGTCCAGGAGACCGTGGAAGACACCACCTGCAGGCAACCCAGGAATGCGGCAACGGTGGCCATCGGATGCGGTGGTGCCAGTGGAGGGAGGGGACTTGTTTTCTCGGTGGCGGGAGACCCTCGAGGGCAGGGGTGCTGTCACACCTGGAGCTTCCCACGGCCTAACACACGGCCGGGCACGCAGAAGATTCTTGGGGAATGGGTGCTGATAGAGTGAACACAGTCACCACATTCTGGAAACATCTAGAATGGCTCGTTTACAAGACACGCGGTTACTGACGTCCTCCTTAGCATCCCGTTCTCTTATCTGTGGATGCGAGCTTCAGAGATTTGCCCACAAGCCAACCGTCTCTCACAGCCTCAACCACAATCAGCCTCGACCACAACCAAGCCACTGCCATTTGTCACCTGGACGGTAGCAATATCCCCGCCCACCTGCTGCTTCCCTCCCAGGCCCTACCCTTGGCCACAGTCCGTTCAGTGGCACTGTCGGTCTTCTCACACGTTAGTCAGACAGCGTTACTCTCCTGTCCCCGACCGGCTAATAGCATCCGTTACCCTCGAATGAAATCTAAGGGCCTATAGACTCGGCACATCCTGGCCTCTCGTGACCTCATCTGCTTTCTCCTCCTTGACTCTGCTCCAGGCACCCCGGCCTGCTCTGTCCGTGAGATACCCGAAGTTCATAGTGGCCGCAGGGCCTTGGCTCTTGCTGTCTTCTCTGTCTGGGACCTTAGACAGTCCTCAAACATCCACATAGCTCAGGCTGTGGACCCCCACTTGGTCCAGGCTGTGTCACAATATCACTTGCTCAACTCCTACCTTCCCTGACTGCCCCCCATCTAAAAGCAGCAATTCATAACCTTTACTTGAGTTCCTGTTTCACTTGTCTACAACCTGGTGCTCATTTATTTCTGGCCTGACCTCCCTCCCCCACAATTCCCATTGGACTATAAGCTCCTTGAGGGCAGGAATCTTTTTACTCTTCCCTGCTACAAGTCAAATGCTGGTAGGCATGTACTAGATGTTCCAAATTTGTGTGTTGATTACCTAAGCGAATGTAGGACACCCGGGAATCATCCATTCATCTCTCCCTCTCTCTAAAAGCTAAAGCAAATCAGACTCATTATCAAAGATAGAATAAATATGTTGACAAGTATTATTATGCATAATACTATTTTCACTTGGTAGAAACCAATCAACATTTAACCGGTGCTCCTTATAGCACAGGTGAAATGTTCACGATAAGGATAATTTCTTTAAAAAGCCCAACAGTCTGCAGTCTGCAGACTGCCGAGCAGTCTTGTTCAACAGAGGCTTAGTGAAATGAATCTATAGAGGCTTCTAGAAAATGCACAAGAAAGGAATTCTTTTCAAACGCACTGGAGACACTGATGAAAGGCAGAAACCTTAAACACAATCAAAATGTTTTACACCCACAAGGATCGAAGCTCTAAAAAAAAAAATTTTTTTTTTCTCCTCAAATTACTGAATTTTGAGCATCAATCAGGAAATTGGCTTCATAGGTCACAGAGGGTGAGATTCTAGCTGTACAGAAAATTAAGTAAAGGCAGATTTGGGGAAGGGGCTAAAAGGACGTGTGCTGAATGCATGCTCGAAGTTGTAACTCATGCAGAAATAAAGGGACTCAAGGAGTTACCGGTAACCAGTACAGTGTATCTGAAACAGCTAAGATTTCCCTGCCTCACAAAGGTTTGGGGTGCCCGACCTCTCTAGACAGATAGAAGTTAGTAGAGGCATTTGTCCCTGAAGGTAGAGAACACTCAGATCATTTCAACTGCTCTGATTTTCCCCCTACCTCTGGGAACATTATCATCTAAGCTCTGACCACGTTTAGAACATAACCTATTGGGGAAATGGAATAGGCCAATACATATATATATATATCAGGAAATAAGTATTAATTCAGCACAATGTGAAATCACTGCATTTGATCTTTCATCCTGAAATGTAGGACAAACTAGCAATTCTTTCCTTCCTGGGCTACGCCAGCCTCGGGCGTCCCTCTGAACCGTGAGATTTTGCAATTGATGCGACGAGACCTGGGTTTTCGTCTTGACATTTGCTTGCTGGGTAACCTTGGGAGAATCACTGAACGCGTCTGAGCTTCTCCATCAACGAAAGGAGGGCAGTAAGCCCAGTTCCGCCTGCATCAGAAGGTTGCTGCGAGGTTGAAGTGAATTGATGCATAAAAGTGCTTTGCATCTGGAAAGTGTGTTCAGATGTGAAGGGGTAGGGTCCCAAGATGGGAACTTGAAGCCCAAGTGCTTGCGTGAGCCAAGCCAGTAAGAGCAACGGGAGGCCTGCCGGGGTACAGCCTTTCCACGCAGGCATTATCGATCGTTTTGCTCACGTTAAGTGTGGGAAGATTCTTTGCGTCCACCGGGACCTATGTTTTCATCAGTTTTGCTTAGAACACCTGGCCCTCTTGAACGAGCTTTTGTTGGTTCGCTGTTGATGGGGACGTGGGTGGACAGACACATGACATAAACTTTCGAGGGCAAGAACGATACCAATGACAAAGGAAATGTGGATCTGCCGAGGAGATAACAGGACTGGCAAATAGAACGTCCCCACCTCCAGCTGTGGACGCAGCTCATGGGGCCAGATGCCCTAACTTGAAGAGAAGCCAGGCATTCAGAGCCAAAGGGAAAGCCTTCTAATATTTCATTAGAAGCCTATTTGTTAGTTAAAGTTCTAAGAAACACTAGGAACACATCTGGGGTCAGTACCATCTTGAGGGCTATGGTTTGTGACCATGTCTTAAATTGTCTCCCGGGGTCAACATAGCATCTAACTGGACCTTCACTTCCTACCTGCTAGCTCATTTCACGAAGGGAAATGTGTGAACTTCCCAGGTAATTGGGGTCTTAATGCCCCTTGCAGTTTTTCTCGGGCCCAGTTCGTTTCCAGGGTGCGAGCTTTCCGTGATGGGAGGACAGTATGAACAGGTTTTGCTCGATATTCAGTTATTTGTCCTGGGCGTCTTCTGCTTGTCCTGCACACTGGAGCTCATCCTTCTTCTCAGGCCTGTGCCCCGGGGAGGCGAGTGGTGCATATGTCGCCCTGGCTCCTTTTGGCCCAGTGGCCGTGAATCCTGTGCCCCTGTACCAAGGGATGTAGCTCCTAAGAAGAGGCCCTATCCTTATGGCCACACCTTCACCAGGTTGTGGAAACTGCTTTGTCCTCATTCTCCTTCAGTGAAGGCTCCCTTCTGTCACTAGTCTCGGGGCCCTGCAATGCCCCTTGTTGGTTCTTAACAATCACTCCTACCTTCTCATTGTCCTCCAGTCCATTCTCCCTCCATCAGCCGGTGGAGTATGTCAGGGGTCTCCTGCCTGGTCCCCAACTGACACAATCATATTTCACATCACTGGTTATCCCGGTGGACCATTGTGAGTGAGACAGCGAGGGTCCAATTCCAAATCAGAACCACAGGTGAACTCACCAAGCAGTTCTCATGTGAGCACTCAGTAAATATTTGCCAGAAAAAGAGATTAACCTTCATTTAGTTACTGACCAACCTCAGAAAAATCAATACATGTTCAAATACCTGTCTTCGAAGAAACAAAAGTCTGACACACATTAAACAAAAATTGTTTCCAACTTGCGGCTAGGTGGTAGGCATTTTTTACACAGAAGGTAGGGTTTGGATGCCACAGCAGAGGGGTAGAGGAGACAAATCAGTGTCAACGATGATAGTTAAAGCAAAGCGTAGCTATTGAATGCTTGTTGTTGGCTGGGTTCTATGCTGTGTTCTTTGTATATACTGTCTCATTTACCGCTCACAGCATTGTGAAGTACTTCTGTTCCTATACGCACTTTGCAGATAGAAAATTGAGGTTTAGAGATGTTAAGTGATTTCATACATGAAGCAAGGGACTGTGCCAGACCCAACCCCAGATCTCATAATTATCTCTGGATTCCAGTGAATTCAGAGTTTCAAAGAAAGGAGTGGTCAATGAGGAATGGAGTAGTCTAGAAAAATAAATGCTGATGAACTGATATCGAGAAGTCAGATATTTCAGAAACTGATATTTGAATCAAGAATCCCTGGCTCAGACTCTGGATCCCTGGGCACAAGATGGCATCAGCAGTGGCCATACACGGAAGGTGGCTATTTCTGACGCTCCAAGGGGAGCAAGGGAAACTATGAAGCCTACTTTTATTTTTTGTTATCTTTATTTTACTACTATAACAGAAATTTTGCTCAGAGAAAAGACCAGATCACACATAGGAGCAATTCTTTAAAAACAAATTTACTTTTCTTTGGGTTAAGTAGACCCACAGAACTGAAATTTCCTTTCCTCACTAAACATAGTCTGGTAAGGCTCTTGTTCAAGTCCTCTACCCTCCAGCTTGGGGACATGACCGGGATGCAAACTGGCATGGCCCGATTGATGGTGAATTGGCCCCATCTGTATACACATCCTTTGCCACGTGATTTGGAAGCACCTTTCATCAAGAGATGGCATTTACGTGCCCGCTGCTTGAGTCTGGGCTGGCCTTTTGACTTATTTCGTCCAACAGAAGTGACCGTAGTGTAGTTCGGAGACTAGGCTGCAAAAAGCCTTTTGGGTTTTTGCTCTCTGAACTCTGTCACCACCATGGGCCAAGCCTGGGCTGCCCTCCTGGGCAGTGAGAGAGACCACACGGGGCAGTGCTGAGTCATGCCATCTGAGGTGTCGCAGGAGCAGCCTGGCCTCAGTGAGTCTAGCCTAAATTGCCAGCCTACGGGATCATGAGCTACATGAGTGGTCCGTGTTTTAAGCTGCTAAATTGTGGGCTGGGACTGGGAGGGAACAGCTATCTGCCCCAGCTGAGCACACTGGACTCTGTCCATGGTATCTGCACCTTGAGTAGAGAAGCCAAGAGCATGAAGACCTGTTTGGACGGTGAGTGCAGTTGTGGCACCTGGACAGACTGGTCTACGATCCTTGCTTTCTGGACTCACGGTGTCTTGGCATCGGCCCGTTTCCAGCTTTGGTTCGCCAGCCTTCCCGTTATTCTGTGAACTGTTGGTAGACTTTCCATTGAGTCCTTTCTGCTTCAGGTATGGAGGGTCACTTTCTCTTGCTTGTGGTCTAAGAATAGCCTCCTGCACAATTTGATGTGGTCATCGAAGACCACAACCAAGCAGGAGAGGGGGAAGGTGCCACATGCTAGCGGTTAGAGGAGATACTCAGGCATGGGGACCCCTTGCCCAGGGCTGCACGGCCACTGCCTCCTTTGGTGAGGCTGCTGGGCTGCTCTCGCTCGTACAGCTCGGACAAAACCCCAGCCTGGAGACATCTGATGCCCGCCTCACTGCACTGCTATGGGTTGTGTCAGGAGTCACAGCAGCTATTCCTTTTCTTGTCAACTTCCCAATAAGTTAACTGAATTAGTTTGGGTCTTATCAGGCTGCACAATGTGTCCTGATTGTATTACGGGGAATCCTATTTCAAAAAAAAGATGGGGTGCATGGGCGACTGTCAGTTAAGTGTCTGACTCTTGATTTCAGCTCAGGTCATGATCCAGGGTCGTGAGATCGAGTCCCCCGTTGGACTCTGTGCTAAGCATGGAGACTGCTTAAGATTCTCTCCCTCTCCCTCTCTCTCTCTGCCCCTCCCTTGCTTACACACACACACACACACACACACACACACACACAAACACACACACACACACTCAAAATAAATAAGTAAACATTAATAAAAAGACATTCTGACAAAGATGCTGTTAACATGAACTGTTCTTGCCCTTTGCACACACTGTTCCCTGTACCTGGAACACCCCTGTCTACTGCTCCCTGCATCACCCCTCCACCTGTTTTCCTCTTAGTACTGGCATGCCTTCCTTGAGAAGCCTTTCCTGCCTGTCCAGGACTGGGTTTGGACGTTCATTTCTGGGTCCCCACAGCCAGAGGAGCATTACACCGCGTCCTAAACATCCTTATGCACGTTATTACACTACGTTGTAAACAAAACATCTGGTTTGAATGTCCCCCCTCTATGTCGTGAGCTTCCTGAGTGTTGGGGGTTGTATTTTTCTAATCATGCCACCCCCCTATGCCAAATAATCAGACAAAAATGGAAACCATGGGAGTCAGATATACTGGATTCAGATAGTAATCGTATCCTGTACTGGCAGGGTGATCTTGGCCAATCAACTCATGAAAACTTGCAGGGGTTGGGTAGGCCATGGGGCAGATCTAGCCTGGAGACCTGTCTTGTTTGGCCTGTAGAAGGTTAATAAATGATAGTTTAATTGCCAACCCCTAACTATTGTGAGACTGTGCATCTGGATTTCTAGTTCTTTCAAAAGGTCAGGAGATTGGCTACTCTGGGTCTGTGTTACTGTGTGGCAATGACCAGTGTACAACCATTGCCTTATGGTTATGGTTATGGTTACGGTTAGGGTTAGGGTTAGGGTTAGGGTTAGGGTTAAGGTTAGCGTTAGGTTTAGGGTTAGGGTTAGGGTTAGTGTTAGGGTTAGTGTTAGGGTTAAGGTTAGGGTTTGGTTTAGGGTTAGATTTAGGGTTTAGGGTTCAGGGTCAGGGGCAATGAGTCTCTTACAGTTGGGTTCTGAGCTCCCTCCTAAGGTCACCATGTTTCTCGTCAATCACCTTTTTACTGTTGTAAGTTGACTTTATTGCCTTTTTGATGGTATGGTTATCACCATCCATAAAGTGGAACAAAAATTTGCTAGTTAAATAATGTCTCAGCAATGACTAGAGTATGATTTCCAGTTTCATTCATTCTGTTTTGCCGTACAAGCAATATCTCAGGGTCTTGCTACTTGGTATCTTTATGGCCCCAGCAGAAAGTGGAGTTTTCCAACATAAGACCAAGGTGTGTTTCACATCTTTTGCAGAATCCCTGTCCTTTATGTTCATTTTTAACAAAAATTGTTTTGTGAAACATGGATGGTTCAGTTAGTTACGTGCACATCTCTTCGTTTCTGCTTAGGTCATGATCTTACTGTTTATGTGCTCGAGGCAGACATTGGCCTCTTTACTGAGAGTTTGTTCCTTGCTTGAGATTCTCTCTCTGACTCTCTCTGTGTCTCTCTCTGCTCCTTGCTAGTCATGCGCTCTCTCTATCTCAAAATATGTAATTAAATACTTGAGAAAAAATCACTTGTGTGTGTGTGTCCTAGCTTCTGTTGTTGAATCATATTTTATAACATGTTCATATATATCATTATGTACACCATGATATATACAGTACACATCATGATATACTTTTTGATAGATGTTGTGTCTCTACATAAATATCTATGTGTATGTCATGCCTTATCCTACTCTGAGAGATAATCATCAAATGATTCCATATGTATAACTGTAACAAATAGTAAGGTTATAAAATAACTAGAAGTTTCCTGTTGGTAGAAAAGCCGTAAGATTATTAAAATATTTGTACTTGCCCACAATCCTTTACCTACAAATCAAAAATTCTAAAAGCTCTGGAACACAAAAGTTTTATTTTTCTTTTCATAATTCAGTTAGCAGAGAAATCACACCTGAATCAATTCAAGACATTTTAAAAATAAAAGAAAAAAGTCTCACTTAGTAATATTAGTGTTTCGTCATAGAGTTATTTATATTTTTTATTATAGATGCTATTCCCAGCCCCATGGGAGTGCTATCTACTATACAGTATATGTACCATGTTCTCTTTCTAAAACTAAAAAAAATTTTTTTTTGATGTTTATTTATCTTTTGAGCAAGCGAGAGAGACAGACAGACAGAGTATGAGCATGGGAGGGGTTGAAAGAGAGGGAGACACAGAATCTGAATCAGGCTCCGGGCTCTGAGCTGTCAGCACAGGGCCTGTCGCAGGGCTCGAACCCACAAATGGTGAGATCATGACCTGGGCCACAGTCAGACGCTTAACCAACTGAGCCACTCGGGTGCCCCCTCTTCCTCAAATTTCAAAATTCATCTCTCCAAAGAGTCTGAGGCACAGATTTGTGGATGTGTATAAATAAAGACGCGGGCCTTCCCAGCTATGAAAGGCTACAGTCAAGAGTCAAGTTGAGTTTCCCCTCAGCTTTTTGTTCTACCCATTAGGCGAGCCTTGATAACATGTATTATTTCTTTATTTCGTCCATTCTTGATCCATTTGAGTGACCATGTGCTAGCCTAATTGGACATCGTGGCTAAGTAGGGATGGGCTCCTCATTCTCTCTTTTGACTCTAACCACAGAGGGAGAGAAATAACGATAGAAAAAGCACACCCCATGCTCCCTCTGTTTTAATGGGAATGTGCTGTCAGGAGAGAGTGATATGATAAGGCCTTACATAAATGGATGCTCTGACAATGTGTTGAGAATAGGAAAGGTAACATTTAATAAGCATGTTAGGGTAATTAGTTAAGTCACTTGTCAATTAACTAGATTACCTAATAGCTAATTTGTCTCTCCAAGCAGCAGGCTTTGTGAAAAAGCAGTCAAGGGAAACTTAGTTTGAAAGGATGGCCTTCACACATGGGTATATGTCAGGCGGTCTGAGGGTAGTGGGGCCGGTGGCCTCGGAAAGCCACTGCTGCGTATCCTAGTTTTCTTATTGTTTTGAAAGATGCCCTTTCCTTCCTTTCCCTTTCCTTCCTTTTCCTCCCTGCCTCCCTTTCCTTCCTTCCTTCCTTCCTTCCTTCCTTCCTTCCTTCCTTCCTTCCTTCCTTCCTTCCTTCTCTTCTTCTCTTCCTCCTCCTCCTCCTCCTTCTCCTTCTTTTTTCCTTCTGTAGACGATTTTACCTAGCTCAGAGGGCAGCAAGGTTTTCCTGCAAAGGGCCAACCAGGAAGTATTTTAGCGTTTGTACAAGAGGCAACAGGGGCGATGTCACGAAGGTGCTTTTTTTAACAAGCAAGAAAACGAAATTTCACAATTTTCTTTGACCATTTAAACTGTAAAGCTTCTTAGTTCGCTGGCTGCATCCCCGGCCACTGGTTGAATTTGACCTATTGGTGTGGTTTGCTAAGTCTTGCTTTGGGGCATCCTTAAGTTGCTAATTTCCTAAGGCAACCAGGCTTTAAGAATCATCTGGGGCCCCCCGGGTGGCACAGTCAGTCGAGTGTTGGACAGGTCATGATATCACGGTTCGTGGGACTGAGCCCTGCATCAGGCTCTGGGCTCTGCATTGGGCTCTGTGCTGGTGGAGCCTGCTTGGGATCCTCTCTCTCTTTCTCTCTCTCTCTCTCTCTCTCTCTCCCTCCCCCCCCAGCTCATGCTCTCTCTAAACAAACAAACAAACAAACAAACAAACAAACAAACATTAAAACAAAAAGAATCATCTTCTCAGTAGGTGCATCCTTCACCCTCCCAATCAGGGGCTCAGAGTGTAGACTCTGGAACCAAAATACGCAGATCAGAATAGAATCTCAGCTTTGCCAAGAAATAAGCAAGCCTTGGCAAGTTCTTTCACCTCTCTGTGCTTCAGGGCCACCATACGAAAACAGAAGCACCCTTCTCATAGGCTCACTCTGAGAATTAAAGCAAGTCCGTAAGGAAGCCCTTAGAACAGTGCCTGGCATCCAGGCAGCCCAACGTTAAGTGTCCACTTACTTCTAATTACTTGTTTTTTTAACGTGTATTCCTTTTTCAGAGATGGAGAGAGGCAGAGCATGAGTGGGGCGGGGGCAGAGACAGAGGGAGACACAGAATCCGAAGCAGGCTCCAGGCCCTGAGCTGTGGGCACCGAGCCCGACGTGGGGCTCGAACTCACGGACCGTGAGATCGTGACCTGAGCTGAAGTCAGCCGCCTGACCGACTGAGCCGCCCAGGCGCCCCTCGGCTTACTTCTATTGCTTTGACAGTGCGGGGAGAAGAAGGAAGGACGCCTCCCACTGCAAAGAAATGATACGCAGCGTCTCCTCCCCGATCCCTGGAGGTGGATTCGGTGGCGGACTTGATGCCCCGAGCAGGGGGGCTGTGAGAGGATATTCTCGGGCATTTCCTGAGTGTGCTGGAGCAAACAGGATGCTGTAGAAGTCTCCTTGGAGAAGGGGCCCGCCAGTAGGTCTCAGTGATTTATTGGGATCCTCTGCGTTTGGGGGGATACGTTTTCCTGCCTTAGCTCTTCAACGATTGTGCTGCGAGTCATGGCCCGTACAGTACAAAGTCTGTCCCCGCGCCCTACATAATATGTGATGTGAGGAAGTGATGTTAAAGAGGCTTCCTGTTTTGGTTTCCTCACTGGCACCACGAGCGCCGTGCAAATCTCTAAAGGACTTACTTAGCATGCACAAACTGAAACCAAACTACAGCAAATCCGTGCATCTGCAGCTCAAGAACTTTCAATGCCCCTGGCAGAAACTTCTCTCCTTCCTCTGCCTCTTTCTCTCGCTCCCTTTTGATGTTCCCCTTTCTTTCAGCCTATCCCTGACAGTTCGTGCAATCACATCACACACAGCTTTCTTTGGAAAGCCCCCTTTTTTTTTTTAATGATCTGGCAGCCAGTAGACACGGAGGCCTTCCAGAAAAAATTTCAATCCCTCTTCCCCCAGCTTCCGCAAGCCCCAGTGATAAATGACACCTCTCATTCTGTCACAGACAAGCAGCACAGACGGGGGACGTCAGTGATGGATGGCTCACCAGAACAGGAAATCAACTTTAAAATAAAAAAAAAACCTAAAAGAGCTGACCAGGACATTGTCAGGGTCCTGCTCCAAAGGCCTTGCCCGAGAGACGGTCTGAAAGGGACTGAGAAAGTTTCAGCTTGGGGCGAGGGGGGGGGGGGGAAGTATGAGATCAAAACAAGGAAAAGAAATATGTATCCATGGAGAAGCTGGCATACAATAAGCCACAGATTGCTTTGGCATTGTTTATTTCTTTGTGGTGCCCTGGATATTAGCCAAATTTTCACCTACTCCCGTGATTTATGGAGGAAATGGTTGATCCCTGCTCTGTGCGAATTCTATTTTCCTTCTGGAGCCTCAGAAAAAAGTGAGTCAAGATTTGTTTGTCAAGCCTAAATTACCCCATTTTACACTGCCCCCAACGAAAGGCAATAAAATTCCCAATGCCCCCCAAGGGATTCCCTCCAGACAAAGATTGCCCCCTGAAGATTAACAACCTTGCCTTTTTATGTTGATGGCAATCACAGGAAAGAGGAGGGGCTGGTTTTTTTCCTTTATGCTTCTTTTTTCCTATTTTGTATCGCACTGCCTTCTCCCTCCCACTGCCAATGATTTTCATACGCTGCATTCAAAAACTCTCCTGCCCCTTCTGTTGGAAACCTCTGCACTTAGATCCACCGGGGGTCACTTGACCGCCCTGATTTAAAAGCAAACACAACCTCATCATCGGACTGAATCGGACTACCCACGGGGTATCAGGTCTGTACTAAATCCAAACCAGGAAAACTAAGGAACAGGCGGCTATGGGGCACCCGGGTGGCTCTGTCAGTTGAGTGCCTGACTTTGGCTCAGGTCATCATCTCGCTGTTCGTGGGTTCGAGCCCCACGTCGGGCTCTGTGCTGACAGCTCGGAGCCTGGAGCTGCTTCAGATTCTGTGTCTCCCTCTCTCTACCTCTCCCTCCCCTCGTGCTCTCTCTCTCAAAGATAAATAAGCATTAAAAAATTAAAATGAAAAGGAATAGATGGCTGGATTCTTTCTATGCTTTGCAGAACGTCTCAGCCTCAGCACGACTGACATGTGGGTCAGATAATTTCTGTTGCGGGTGCTGTACGTGTATCCCTGGCCTCTACCCACTAAATACCATTAGCACACGCATCCCCATCGCTTAGTCGTGACAATAAAAAAATGTCCCCAAACAATGCCAAATGTTTCCTGGGAAACAAAATCCCCCCCCGCCCCCCACCAAGTTGAGAGCCACTGTTGTAGGAGTTTGAAATCAAGGCTCCAAAGAAAAAAGAACACTCATGGGATTCATGGGGGACAATTGAAGTTGGTAGATAATTAAATGCTAGACAATATGGCATAGAAAATATAAGCTATAGGAATTTAGGGACTTTCCAAAAGACACATTTGCATTTCCCAGGTTTGTGCAGGTGCCTCTATTTAAGCTGCAGAACAAAACCAAAATCTTGTAAGAGGCAGACCCACCATTTATTCATGTAATCTTGTGCTTAGGTATGACCGAAGTGAATATGGAGAGGCGGGTTTAAAAAAAAAAAAAAAGAAAAGAAACCTTAGTTTCAGACAAATCACATTAAAACTAGTGAGATGTAACCAAGAGTCACAAAACCTCTCCTCTTTTCCAAGGATATTAACAAATGACGTCATTAAAGTCTTGAAAATTAATTAGTTATCATCTATTAAACAACATTATTAAACCTTTGTGATCATTTAAGGTTCTAAATTGGATTGAAGAAGGTAGGACTAAACTTCCACTCTGGTGTCTTATGCCTTCCTTGTAGATGATAAACACAAAATTGTTAACATGCAAATCTTCTCAATTCTAATAGAGCTTATACAGTGATATTAAAAACATCCTTTGATCTATCCAATAAAACATGGAATGAAAAGAAAGCCGAACCCAGTTTCTAGACACCATATATAGTATCTTAGGCTTTCACCCACCCATTGTTGCCAACAGAGATCAAAGGTAATTTGGGAGACACAGACAGATTTATCCGTGTATAAAGCCAATAATGGGAATCACAATAGAAGACAACACACACACACACACACACACACACACACACACACACACACATCCGCATGCATGTTTAGTTGAACTGTGATCACAAAGAATCAAAATCTAAAAAAGAGAGATGTAATTAGTATATTGGGCCAAACACCAACATTAGCACAAAAATGGAAAAAAAGATCTTCATAAATTTAGAAGAAAGATAGCCACTTCCATCAATTAGAAAGAGAGCTGCAAAGACCTTATAAATACTGTTTAAGCTGCAGAATTACAAGATAAACAATTTAGGCTCTTGTTACTGTCATCCATACGGGCGCCGAAACTACTTTCATAAGGATGTTAAAAGTGAGAGTACCAACCCTTTTTTTGGCCCCTCCCGGCCTCCCTACAAACCAGCTGGTGAAATTTGTTCTCCACTGCATTGGATTCTATCTTGGTCAACTGAAGACAGACCACTCTTTGTTCACACAACACTGCCTTGCCTATCAATGGGGATCCTAATCAAATTTTATGCTGGTATAGGACTTTCCTGTCTCACCCTCATCTCCTGGCCTTGCATCATGTTGAGGGCAATTACACATTTATTTATTACACATCCCCAAATATAAAACCGCAAAAACTATACCAAAGACAGCAGCTTTTCAATCATCCATCAAGATATACCAGTTTCAAAAGACAATCCCTGCACCACATCCTGAAGGTCATTACTCACTCTCGAAAGCTCATTTCAAAGGCCTCCTTCATCTCTTGATATCGTTAGATAGTGTGTGCGCCAAAGTGCTGCTTGGGGATCTCAATAACTCCACATTCTCCCTCTCAGAGCATGATTAGTGGGAGGTGCGGGCACCAATTTAGGCTGTGTCTACACAATGCCAAAACAGCCCGTGGAGAAATGAAACCGTCCATCACACAACTGGCGGATTTAGCTACATGATGCCAAAGTGCGTTGACTCATTTCCCACCCCCCTCCGCCGCATTGACTGATCATTTGAGTTCATTTTCAGTATCTGAGAATAGATCTGCTTAGCACGCTAGATTTGAAAGGGACCACAGCGACGACACGGTCTTCGCCATCTGGACATCTCTGCACAGGCTCTTCTCCCCTGCTCATCAGGCTTTTCCCGACCCAGTCCATCTGAGCACCTGGTCCGCCTTTTTTGAAAGCTTCAGGATCTTCTCCTGGCCTTTTAAATTCTGTGGGCCAGCACACTATTCCCCAACCGTGAAGTTTGTGTTGACGCTAGATGGTGTTCCAAATGCTCGATCCGTATGACCTCATTCGGTCATTATGACAGCCTTAGGAGGCTGTCATAGATGTCGACGGTCCCCTGTCCACATCTCCTAGGCAAGTACCTCTCCTTACCAAGGAGAACTGCTGATACCTGTGTTTCTGTGGCTGAGGACCACTGTCCAGTCACGGGAGCATGTCTGGCTCACGCACAGGGGCGAGCTAGAAATGTCGGATGGGAATGTCCCAGGAAGGAGCCCTCAAGCCATGGCAGATGGAGCTCTGGTGGAAAACTGTCCCAGTACCTTTAACCCTCTTTTGGGACGACTCTGAGGTACATGTTCTATACTAGCCCCAGGAACAACAAGCTCCAATTGTCCACAGTGGTTACTGGCTGGATCACTCACTCTATTAATGTCCTTCCCTTCCCTGTCTTCCTTCGCTACTCTCCTAGTGGTGTCTCCCAGGACCAACAACCAAAGGAAGTATGGGTACTCAAATGCTTGCTCCCAGGTGTCAATCTGGGGGAACACAAACAAGGATAGCGTATTTATACAGAGAAGAAAATAAATACATAGGCATTAAATATCTTGCTCAAGAATACAGAACTGCTCTGTTTTGTTTTTTAATTAACACAAGGGTTTTCTTTTGGGCTCTTCTTCCCCTGACTCCTGTCCTTTGAAAGAAAGTGAAGCTTTTCACAATCCTCTGCTTCCAACATGTCCTGGTCCGAGAACCATGGGAAAAATCCCTCTCGCTCCTGTCTTGAGAATCGGGCACCAGCCTGCTTGAGCCTTGGGACGTTGCAAACGTCATGACTCCTCACCCATCCCCCCTGGGCTTTGTCTATCGGGAGGTCCAGACGCGAACGCGTGTCGCAAACATTCCTGTAAAGCGGCATGTCTCCCAACTCCGTTTTGTTGTTCTAACAAAATTTAATTTTGCTCTGGTGTTTTCTCTCATCTTTTTTAAGCCACTATGACCTGAGTGTTATTGTATCTTGACTTCCTTCTTTGAGGAGAAAGTTATATATTTATACATACGTATATACATACATACACAATATGTGGTATATAACATTTATATAATATATATGATGGTAGGTAATATAGATACAGCATTTCACCCCTCTTTTATACAGCCACTACCTTGGTACCACAAATCTTGAGTCAATGTGTTTACCCATATAACCCTCAAGATGGGCAACACAGCACATTTGGATCATAGCTCAAGCGTCAGACGGCGTGAGTTCGCATCCCAACTCCATGAATTGTGGGTCCCTGGGTCACTTACTTAATGTCTCTGTGCCTCAGTTTCCCCCCTGGTATGACAGGATATAACAATATCCATACAATTAAGGAATCAGAACACATACGGTGGTTACAACAGTAACTGGCAGGTAGGGACCTTACGCCACATTAGCTGTTCACATTACAAGGCAAGTCTGCATCCAAATTATTATAGTTATTTCTGTGAAGAATGTGTTTCTCAGGGGCTTGGGCAGCAGATCTCACAGACAATCAAGGGCAAGCTTACTGTCCAGCTCTCAGCCATGAAAGGTGCCCTCACTGTTTCAGAAGTTCCCACACACAAAACCGTGAATGTCAGATTTCAGTAAATGCAGAAGATTCTGGGCTAAAGAGCCTGGCCCCTCGTCGAGGCCTGTCAGGGACTGTGAGTAAATGTTTCATGGGCCTTCCTTCCCGTAGGCCCCTTAATAAATTCTGGCTCAAACGGTAGATGTGTTTTCAATTTTAATAGTATTCGCATATGCCTCATCTGGTAAACGGCGTTTGTGCCAAAAAATTGGACTGGGGAGGAAAGCCCCCCAAACGCTTAAGTGTTGCAAAGCAGCGGGTCATGTCAGCGCCGGATGGAGCCAACGTTACCCAATGCGACGTGACACAACTGAAGCAATGCGATGTGACAAGACACTAGCAAGTAAGCAAAAAACACGCTATTTTTGGCCCAAACGCTCATTATCATCTTACATGCAAACCGCTGATTTGTGGTAGCAGTAAGTCGAGCAATTCCCTTTTTCATCTTATTACTGCTACTGGCTTGTGGATGGTTGAGAGGACTTCTCAATGAACCGGCCTCTCCAGGGTTTTCTGAAATTTTAACCTTTTGAACGCATTCCCCACCAGGGTAGGTCACAACGCTGGTTCAGCACGGAGGCCGCCAACGCAGAACAACCCTTCAGAGTGAAACGAAAGCATCAGACAAGGCAGGATGTTATTTTGAACTCGATCCGGGACCTCTGCAAATTGGTCTTAAGGCTGCTTGGCTCTAGCTCTTCCCTCCTTAGGTCACGGGACCCCACTTTAACCCCGGAACACCCTCCGCCTTAATCTTAGAGCTTGCGCAGTAGGAAAAGCTCGGCACGTGACTCAGACCTGGCCAATCGGAACGCAGCCTACCGTTGACCACAGTGATTGGCTGAAGAGTGGTCATGTGACCTAATCAGACCCACTGAGAAGTCATGAGCCCTTTTCCCCCCACCGCGCATTTGGAACAGAAGCGGGTGGTTGTCTTTCCTGGGTCCGAAGCTGGAAGCTCAAAGGAGATTCCGGGCCCCCGTAGGAATGAATGCTGAGGGTAAAGCTAATAGAGAGGAAAGCAAACTCTAGGGAGAGTGAAACAGAGTTATTTTATCCCTTGGAGCTAGCCAGCCCTGAGGCTGTATAGCTCAATCACAGGAGTCCACTAATATTTCCACTCATTTTTTTTTTTCCTTAAGCCATTTAGGGGTGAGTTTTCTGCCACTGGCAACGGAAGGGGGAAAAAAAAATCTTGATTTAGAGAGAGCATTGAAAAGGCCACAACAAGACGAGTGTGGTCTTAAGACTTGGAAGCAGCGCCCCCCTTCCCACCACGTCCGCTGCTCGCTGCCCAGAGATGGAGCTGAAACGCACAGGTTTCTGGCAGGTGCCCGGCGGCTGCCGTGGGAAGCGCCACCTCAGCGCTGGGCTCCCATCGACACCCCTTCCCGGTGATGGAGGGGCCGTGGCTTCCCCAGCCCCTCGCTCCTATCAGCCCACGCAGTCCATCACGGGCACCCGCTGATTCGCTAAATGAGTAAGTGCGAAGCACGGCAAGGTCACCGAGAAGTTAACGGAAGGGATTCTAGGGGACGGTAGACACACTTGGCCACGGAGGGCCCAGAAGACGCGGTAAATGGCGCTCAGGCCCGGTGCCCCTCGGCCGCACACCCCATTACGGCCCCGACAGTTGAGTTCTAAACAGTTAAATATGAAACCGTCAACAGGGTCCTGTCTTAATAACCAAACTTGAGGCCTTTTATCCTGGAAGATTTATGAAGTAATTTTAAAGAGATCCAAGCGAACATCTGTCAATAAATTGAATGCCGGCTACAGGATTTACAAGCAAGACAAGAATTTCTCATTAAGTGCACATTAACACGGTGGGGATCATAAATAGAAGGAGGCCAGGATGCAGAGCCTCTCAAGCTGTCATTAAAACACTATCTAAGAACTAATGAGGAAGTGATGGAAGGCTACTAATGATGCCTTGGGCTCCCAACCTTTGCCAGTCTGAGAAGGGCCGTGCAGAATCAGAGGACTCCAGGGAGCCCGGATGCTGGCCTAGAGCGGCTCCTCGCAGCTCATTCCACTGTCTGCTCGGACCTGCAGGTCTCCTGTGTCCACCCTGGGGACAGTGGAGGTACCCACGTGACTCCCTGCACTATCACCCCCGATGGAGTTCAGCTCCCCCGCAATGGCCTTCTTCACATGGTCCCAAATACACACGTTCAACAAAGGTTTCCATCCCAACTACCGCACGTAGGATGCTGTGCTAACTAATGTTTCCACGGTGCGAGGGGAAACCTCTGGAAACTTCTTTTTGGCCGAAACATACCTTTAATATGCAGAGAGGTAGGCCTTCATCACCCACACATGTGGCAAAAGAGGGGGTTTTGGAAAGGTCCTGAAGAGCCAGGTGTCCCACACCCCCCCCCCCAACTCACCCCCTCCCCTGAGATGAGTCTTCCCAGCGTGCTGTACCCCCCAAGGCTCTCTCTGCACCCAGAGTGGTCCACAGATGAGAGCCATCAACAGTGGAAGGTAAGGGGAGTTGATTAGATTGGAAAGGTGCAAAGGTCAGGGGGAAGCTAGTTTGGGTGGTGAGGCAAGACAGGTCGGGGCTGGTTCGTGGCAGAACCAGGGAATATAGCTGGGGTGGCTAGTACAAGGAGTTAAGCAGGAATCCACTGACTTTGTGACTTGGGTCAAAGCCACTATTTATATTATTATCATATCATATCATATTATATTATATTATATTATATTGTATTGTATTATATATATTTAAGTATTGTTCCTTTTTTCTTTTGTCCATTTTTTTTGTCTTCCCACTTGAATGAACTCTTTATGAGGGCAAGAGCTGTTGTCTTGTTCAACACTGTGCCCCTAGAGCCTAGAGCAGTACCTGGTGTAGACTAGGTACTCATTGGATATTTATTGAATGAGTGAATGAATGAATGAATGAATGACTAGAACCCCTGAGATCCAGCTAGGTCAAAACGTGGCCAAATAAAAAGTACATGCTTCAGTGAAAACGAAGAGGGTGATTTTTGAAGCAACGGTCCTAAAATGATTACATGCTGAGAAACAGGCAAAAATCTTCTGAGGGAAGCAGAGCTAATAGGTGAGGTTTAGTGCGATTCCCCCAAAAAATCATCAAAGCGCTTAAGGACTGGATATAAAATTATCAAAGGAACCAGACAAAGAGGACCAAGTTTTGCACGTGACATTTATTACCATAGGAGGGTAAAGATGGTTATAAATCATCATAAATTACAATCGCACTTTTGAGGCCTGGCCGTGCCGGTCACTCTGCTAATCCCTTTATCTGCTTGCACTCTTGCTCACTAGGCACTTGTGTGTGCAAATGAAAGCAAAATGCTGGCCAGGTGTACAGACTTGATTGTTGGGTGTTGCGTAGACAGTGGGAATTCAGGGAACGGAAGAAAATACTCCGTTCTGGCAAATGGTGCCACTGTAGGGCCAAGCAAACAGAGTGGGAAAATGGCCAAAGAAAGACACTTGCTTGGAAGGGGCCTCCCCTGCAGGTAGGAAACCTGGTTTTCTCCTGCCACCTTGCACAGCCTCTATCTGGAAGGAAACACTGAGAGTCTGTCGGCCAATTCGATGGAGTATGCAGATGCCACTTACTCAAGAACGCCAAGGACCTCTCACGTGCCAGGCCCTGTCCTTGGACACAGGTACTGCACTGAACAAAACAGACTCGGTCTCTGCTCTAGTGAAGTCGCTAGAGATGGGAGGAAGGTAGAGAGCAAGCAATCGCAGTAAGTTTTATAAGTGTTACGAGAAGGCATCTGTGCTGCTGTGTCACCTCTTAGTAAGGGTAAATGTTTCAGAGTAATTGAAAGAAGAAAAGATAGCTGCAGCTAAGTAGCTTGAGAAACACTGTCAGAACAACTTTCTGAGACCCATTTAGCAGGGAGGATGGTACACGGTGATGACTTTCTTTGGCAAATGAGTCGTGTATGAGACCTCACTTTTCTACAGACACCCTCCCCTTGAAGAAAGAATCTGGCTTGATTTACTCAGCTATTTACCCCTTCGTTTGTTCAGCAAATGGCTCAGCCCTTTCACCATGCCCATCAATGGCCAACAGAGACAAAGAAATTTAGGTACAGCCCTGTGGGGTTCCTTAGTTCTGGGGGTGGAAGTGGATACGGATTCAAATAGCCATGATAGCGAGTGTTGAAAGCCATACAGCAGAGAGCAGGAGCACAGAGGCCTGGTGAATTCTCCCTAAGGAATGTAGAGGAGAGACTGGCACATGTGAACTGGGTTTGGAAGGATGTATAGAGGTCTACCTGGTAGAAAACCACAATCCAGACAATGGGGACGATACTTTGGCGAGTGGGAAGAGGAAATGCACAAATATGACAGCCTTAATATGTTTGGAAAACTGCACAATGTTTGATGTGACTGAAAGCAGAAGGGAAGTTCGTGTTGGACTTGAGGAGGGAGGGCAGGCATGAAAGCTGCTCTTGGCTACTTTGGGGGAACCAATTGTGAAAGATCGTTAATGATAGGCTACAGAGTTTGGACTTTGTGCCCCTGCTGGTGTTTTCCAAGGTTCAGTCCTCTGCAGGCCATCTTCGCAATTTTTGCCACACCAGCCACTGATTTAGGGATTTTGTAAGCAGCCCACGTTATTAAACTTATTTCTAAAAGGAGGTTAAAGTGCACATCACGGAGAGAAAATCAGGATCTCCATAAAGAAGATATAACTCTAAAATTAAATATATAACTCTCCAAATGAAGTGTATTCATTGGTATATTTCCCTCCAAGTCATACACCGTTGTTTCTGGAAACACTGTTTGGAACTCTGGGTTCCATAATATTCTAAGAAACGCAGGATCAGATCGGAGGCTTGCTTTACAAAGATGCTTCTGTTGCCAATAAGAATGGATTGCAGGGACTGGATGCACAGCGACCAGTTAGGAGATGATGATATTAATGCATCAGAAAGGTGACAAAGGTCTGGATGGAGCAGTGGAGGTGGGGGTAGAGGAGGACCCATTTGAGAGCTATTTCAAAAGTAGACCAAACAGGATTTAGTGGCAGATCGGACGGGGGAGAGAGGGATGATGGCAGGTGTGATGGGCCAGACGTGGCTCCTTAATGGAGGGGCAGTTCCTGACAGCCATTTACAGAGTCATTCCATTTATATCCGAGTCATTCACAGAAGCTAGGATCTCGCGCTTTCCAATGCAGGAAACGCAGTTATGTAAGCTCCAGCAGCTGAATTCTTGGTGACAGAGACTGCAAGATTTTTCCTAGGGAAAACTATTTACTCGATATACAGTGTTTAGGATAAAAAGGAAGAAAGAAAGAAACAGGACTAAGTGTCCATCTGTCTGCCCAGCTGTCGACGCGACACGGCTAATGAAAGCAAACTTTCTGCTAGCGGATCTCCCTGTACTTTGTAAATTGAACGCTTTAACTTTTAGCTACGAAAGTGTCATTGTCAATAATGAAGGCAAACAAACGATCACCAGAACATAACTACGGCAGGAAATTGAAGTAGATAATTGGCTCACTTCATGTATTTTTTAAGTTTTCGGAACCCCAAGCCCCATCCCGACACACACGGTGGTGTCTGGAGCAGGCATATGAGGGGAGAAGTGTCCCCCCACCACCTCCCACCTCCATGAATAATCTCGACTCTATTTATCCGTTTCATCAGATAATTTGATCATCTCCTCCCTTCGTTTTGCTTCTGTACATAAGACCCGAATATCGTCACTTAACAAGAGGAAAGGGGGCTGGAAGGATCCCAGCAGTCATTTAAATCAGTCAGAAAGAAAAACGAGGGGGGGAAAATACAAACATCTTTTTCTTCCTCTTTCTTCGTCGGTAGATTTTTTCACGTAATGGTGTAATGTGATGCCTTTCTTTGGGTAAAGCAATTTGCATCACTTAAAGAAATGAAAGGGAAATGATCGTATCAAGCGTATCTAGACTACTGAGTGGAAAGAGCCTTGAAACTCTAACTAAAGTCAAGAGAAGCATAAGCTGATAGAAAGTTCCAGTGTCGGGGATGGAGGTTGGGTAGACAATGACTTAGGAAACCACAGTAGGACCACCTGCTTTGGCTGTTACCTAAAAAGGAGTTTTAGGTTCCTCTTCTGTAAGACAGGGTAACAGTGCCTACTGCAGAGGGTTCTAGGAAAGTTGATGGGATATAGGACGTCAGTGTCCACCTCCATGCCTGGCGTGGGGGAAGCAGTCAATAAAGTGGGGAGGGAGTCGTTTTTATTAGTCCTGGTAGTTCATCTGCCGTGTAAGCTCGAATGCATTTTAAACTCCCCTAGTGACTACTTCTCTAATCCCTTGATTTTCTCGATATTTTAATTTGGTAAGTGCACACACCAACATGAACTCTACCTAAGCCTGAGGCTCTAGAAATGGAGTCCTAAAACAAGCATACTTAACGAGCACCGTTATCAACTCTTCACTCTCGGGAGAATGGGTCACCCCGTCGAAGTACATCCGTACAAGGGAACACTCCTATGCACTAAAAAGGGACAATGGACAGATATCCTCGAAAAGTATCATGGAAGTGTCGAATCACGGTGTGGTCCACTTGCCTAATACAACACCGTATGTTAACTACTGGAATTAAAATTAAATTAATAAAAAAAGAATAAAAAAAGAAAGGCATTATGCCGGATGAAAGAAGCCAGTCACTGAAGGTTAATTACTATAGAATTCGATCAATATACTTCATCCAAAAACCAGAACTATAGTGAAGGAGAACAGATCAGTGGGTGACAGGGAAGAAGGTGGAGGGGGAATGTAATTACAGAGGAAAGGAGGAGGAAGGTTTCTGGAGCGAGGGAACCGTCCCCATGCTGACGGTTAGAGTCAGGATGCAAATCCATACCAGAATTAAAACTCCTAGAATCGTACACCACCAGAAAAATTCAATTTTGCCACAGGATGACTTAAAAAGTAAACTAAGGGGCTCCTGGGTGGCTCAGTCTGTTAAGCATCTGACTTCAACTCAGGTCACGATCTCATGGTCCATGGGTTCGAGCCCCGCGTCGGGCTTTGAGATGACAGCTCGGAGCCTGGAGCCTGCTTCGGATTCTGCGTCTCCCTCTCTCTCTGCCCCTCCCCCGCTCGCACTCTGTCTCTCAAAAATAATAAATACACTTTAAAAAAATAAAGAAATAAATAAAGAGTAAAATAAAAGCATCCAAACACAGATGAAAGTCTCCATTCTTGGAAGACACGTTCCACGTTATGAATAGAGACCAGCAAACTGACAAACAAGCGAAACCCAAAACCACACAAAAGGCAGTGCCCCAACTCCTCTCTGAGTTTTTGTGTGTGCGAGCATGAGAGAGAGAGAAAAAAAGCGCACATACCACGTGTGGCTTATATGATTATGGGGTAAAGGGTGAAGAGATTCTGTCGAGGTTGATGATTTGGATGATGGGATGGGGTGGAGGAAGGAGGGTGCAGTAAGCATGGGGTAGGGGCCAGAATGGGAGAGTCAGGCCTGAAAAGCAGTAAAAGGTGACCAGTTAAAATATAATAGGAGCAACTATAATATGGCCCTATTTGTGGAAGCTCATGCACATACCCACCTGCATAACGACAGAGTGGCACATATGGCTGTGCGATTACAGACCAGAAGCGTGGTCGTGCTGTCCCCTTCGGTAGGGAAAGCGAGTTTTGGAATAATTTGAGAAGATACAGACAGCTGAGTTAACAAACTCTGGGATGCATAAACTCTTCCCTTCCGAAACGCCCAGCTCTCCTCATTTCAGTTTGTAAGCAGGGAGAAGAAAAAGCGTCCGATCGCCGCATAATCTTTATTGAGGCGAGCGATGCTCCAGGTAAAACGAACCCTGGGCATTATGCAGTGTCAGAAAAAGAGAAAAAAAATAGTACAAAACCTGTCATTTTAGAGCTCAGCATGGTTCGCTAACATTAATTGGCTAATCCACCCAGACACTCGTTGTGGACAGTTTCAAAGGAAATCTAATAATTTGGTCCGTTTTCCACACAGATATGAGGATAGCAATCCAATGTGCTCCCTGTTAGGGGTTCTGGCATTTGCAGAGCACTTCTTTATGTGTTATTCTCAAAGCGTCCCCACGCTGGCCTGGCCACGTGGGCCACACCCACCTCCTACGCAAGGAAATGGACACTCATCGGAGGCAATGATGGACCTTTTGTATGAGTAGAAAGCCTTTAAAATTTTCAAAGTATTTTCATGGATGCCTGTGCCTCCAGAGAGTGTCAAGAACTTGCCCAGGAAACGTGTGACCTAATTTTTTAAAGAAAAAAAAAAAAAAAATGGAAACAAATCTGTCAAAGCATGAAGGACAACCTTCTTACAAAAGATCCTAAGAGGACAGACTGTTCAAATCGATTTGTTCTAGTAGTAAAAGATGAGGCTAAACAGACCCTTTGGTCCTGAATACGGCCCCACAGTCAGTGTCAGGAATGTTGATAAGGATAAATCAAGAACACAAAGTATTATTGGCTTTGAAACCGACAGAGTCTACGAAGTTAGGAAAAATTTTCCCAGTACCATATTTGGCGATGTGATAGGATTTATCGGAATGGCTAGATGTTCAGTTGATTTTCATTGGTTTTTCTCAGAACACTGAATATACATAGAACTCACTATAAATAAGGATGTAAAAATATGCATTATTTTAAATAGAGCTACCCGTCGAAGCTCTGTGCTCACAATAGAACTACCTGTTTGCCGATGTCACCTGGCTCTTCGGCAGCCCCGATTTTCCTTGAACGGAAGTCGGTGTTGTGTTTTCTGCATGGCGTGTCCACATTCTACCCTTCGGCAAGACCGTGTCTGCTGAAGTGGCCCTCCTCGAGGCACAGATACAGGTTAGGGAGGGACTGCAGCTAGCTCACACTGGGTATATTACCCTTGTGGCTGACCATGGAGCCGCTGAACTATAGGGAAAATGAGATTAATTACAGGAAATGGAGACACATCAAAGGCAAGGAAATAGCAGATCAGAAGCTTCTGGTTAAAGGGACCGAGTTGAGAACAAATGGGGGTCATGTCGCAGTCAACAAAGACAGAGGTCAAAACAGAAAGGAGTGAAGCCAGGTTGGAAGAAGGTGAGCAATGTGGAATCTAAGGACTCAAGGGGTGGGCAATCGTAGAGGAATTCTGGGGCTGGACTCACGCCTGGGAGGGAAGAGGCAGGCCAGGAAAGCAATATAATGCATAATAAAACATTCACAGATTATCGCGTTTGCAATGCAGTCAAATGCTAGCAGGGGCAGGGAGAGAAAGAAGGAGAGAGGGCACCAGACAGGTGCACACACGATGATGGCAAAAAAAATGAGGGTGGGAAGGGAAGAAGGGAGGAAGCATGGACCGGGGCGGGGATGAGGGAAGCAATGAGTCAAAAAATAAAATTAACACAGATTTACACGTTACACTGGTGTGACCAGGAGATCCTGATAAATAAGCTTGTGTCGGAACAAGCTAACTAAACACGGGGTTCTGTCCACAAGTAATTTACTATTTAGTGAACTTGCTAAGACCACATTGGGCTGGGCACACGATGATAAAGTGTCCTCATACATACACCTCAAGCTAGGTGACTGCAGGTGCGGTGGTTACGGGTGTGGCTCTAGGAGAACAGAGAGAAACAGGGTCACGGGGAAAGACTCTGGTTTTCTAAGGTTAGAGTCTGGGGAGAATTCCTTTCCTCGAGGATAGCAGAAACCACCCAGGGTGAAAAGAATGACAGGAGCCTTCTGGTTTGGGAGGGCGGACTGAAGGCATTTCAGGCACATGCAAACCCACCCTTGCCTTCTGTCCCAGGCTAGTGCCACTCTCAAAGTTTGGAACCTGCTGTCAGGACCCAAGACGATGACAGCAGGAGAGCAAGACATTCGAGGGAAGACTGGGCCACCAACATGCAATCAGAGGAGCGCAGAACGATGGCCCCACAGGGCGAAACTGTCATTCGGTACTCCGAGAGAAGACCTCAGCCAGGAGCTCGTCAAGGGCTCCCCCCATGGCACCCAGGCTGCTCCCCACAACCACGTGCACGGGATTCTCCGTCTCCCTCTCTCTTGCCTCCTGCTTCCCTCTAACTCTCTGCCCACCATTCCCGATCTCAACCTCCCTTGTCCCGTCTCCGTTTCTCTCTCTTACGAAACACACTCCCCTCTGCTTCCACAGTGCGAAGTTCTGCTTGGCCCCTGGAAGTCTGCTCGCCAGTGTGGTTCCTTCCCCCCCCTCGTTTTTCAGGGTCATTCAAGTGCAAACAGAGAAGAGTAACAGATTATAATGCAGCCCAATTAAAGTCCTCGGATGTCACAAGGCACTAATGTCAACATATCGTTTCAGCAGCTGCGCACGACCAGGAAAAAGAAAGTTGATTTTTGTTTTCTGTTTTCTTTTCCAAAATCTGAAAGCCTGAAGAGGCTTCCTAGAAACCTGCCGCAGAAAGACGAGACAGAGCGACAAGACAGAGTGCGGGAAAGCACGAACTATGCCGATGCGGAGCTCCTGGGAAGCCATCTCTAAGGACGGGATGGATTTGATGAGAGACTCATCAGAGGACCCGGATGCTCGGCTTTTAACTTATTTTTGCAAAGCAGGTATTTTTGCAAACAAGAATTAGAGAACGGCCTCCAGCTAAATTGCAGGGAGTCCCTGAAGAGCAAACCCTCAGAGGGGAGAATCAGTGAAGAAGAAAATGAAGATGACAAGGCTGTTGCTTCTTAATAAACATGATCACATTTTCGGCATGCATTATTTATTACTTTTCTTTCACTGATTTATTGTCCTAAAACATGTAATCTAATGTGGAGGGGAGCACACACATGCCTTCACAGATGTCACCGTGACTTTCTTGTGTTTCACAAAAAGCAAAACACATGACAACAACCTTAAACGGTCAGGAGGTCGCACGTCGAACTGACCACTGTCCCCAACTTAATCTGGTTTTTCTTCCCCTCTCCTCTATCAACTTGTTCTTTTCCTTCTTTGCAAGATACATAAGTAGCATGAAATCATTATCATTGAAAGTGACGGTATCAGTCACCGCTTAGTAAGCACTGTTCATGTGTGTCAGGGGCTTAGTTAATGACATCACTGATCCTGCAGAAGAAAAGAGCGTCTCCCCCATTTTCCACGCACAGAAGCAAAGGCTCAGAGAGTTTAAGTGACTTGAAGGGAAATCACACAGCTCGAAATTGCTGAGCTGGGATTAGAGCTCTAATGTCTGGTTGCTGTCCTAATTGGTAAATCACCGGGTCTCTGTCCAAAGTAACAAAGCCAGTGAATGCAAGGGCCTGGGTTTGAACCAGCTTATTCTGAAGTCCAGAACTTGAGATCTTTTCCACTAACCACCCTGCCCTTCAACATAGCGATTCCTCTGAAATCAGTCAACCCTGTGACTTACAAAAGGAAACAAACAAACACAAAGTAATCTTTGGCTCTGGGTCTACTTTGCCCCCATAGTTTTTTCTTTCCACTTTGTTCAGATATAGTTTGCAAACAATACATGAAACCACTCCTTGAGCCTTATGTGGATTTAAACTCCCAGCATCTAGTATTAAAAAATTAATAACTGTCATTAATAAGGAAACATGCTGAGCCACGATCAACCATCAATGCTAACCTCTTCTTTTTTTTTTTTTCTTTTTGTTACTGCCCCCCTTACCCTGATGGGAATTAACAAGGACCTTTAACACTGACCTTCATGCGTGTTTTCTCCTGATGATAATAAAAAATCATGTTCCATGCAGAAAGTGTAGAAAAATACAAAGAAATATCCCACTTAGGATAAATTACATCATAATAATATAATAATAATACTACATAATAATATAATATCACCTTTAACATTATATCAATCTATAGTTACATCTATCTATAGATATACTGTAGCTATAAATAAATACACTAGTATTTTATAGGGAAATAATGTACCTATGTGTATTACTGTGCTTTTTGTTCACCCTAATTAATATATTAGGGACTTCAATCTTTATGATCATGGATTTTTAATGGTGGGTGATACGCCATGATATAGTTACCATTTTCAAAACTAACCATGAGGCACCTGAGTGGCTCAGTCGGTTAAGCATCCGACTCTTGATTTCAGCTCAAATCGTGATCTTGGAGTCGTGAGATCAAGCCCAGTGTTGGGCTCTGTGGGGACCGTGGAGCCTGCTTGGGATTCTCTCTCTCTCTGCCTCTCCCCTACTCACATGCTCTCTCTCTCTCTCTCTCAAAATAAACATTAAAAAAATCAATGCCTTATTATTGGACATGGCAGTTGTTTCTAGTTTTCCCCTGTGTTATAAATATTTCACTGGATATAATTTACATATATCTTAATGTGGATATAACTTCTGCTAAATTCCCAGAAACAGAATTATTGTGTCGTGGGCCACGTTCACATCAGAGGCATTTGATAAATTGCCAAAATGTTCTCCAGCAACTGTGACCCATTTGAGCTTCATCATGTAGTAGGTGAAAGTGCTCTTCCTCTCCTGGACTCCCCAATACTAGATACTGACATAAGAAATCTACTAATTACTGGAGAGCCCAAATAATAATAGTAACTCTAATAAGAATGATACTTGGTGGTTCAGACTGCATTTATTTGGTAACCAATTAAGCTATATTAACATACACATGCCAACATTTTTGTAGCAATCTGTCCTAAAGTCTCAACAAAAATAAAGAAACAATAATAACAACAAATACGACCTCCAAGAACTTGTACATAGCAAGCTCTGAACAAGAAAACAAACAAGAAAACCAGTACTCCAATGCACAAGAGGGGTGGAGGGGTGGCCAGTCGATGCTACAATTACACTGCTTTTCTAACAGTTGACATGGCTTAGCCCTTAAGAGCTTAGCTATGAGAAAATGTGCCCTAAATGGGGTTGAAGCAATTTCTTCAAGAGAAGAGCTGGTTTTCCTTAAGATCTTTATCTCTTTTCCCCTACCCTATCTAATTTAGGAAGATGACTCAGTTTTTTTTTTTTCCCCCATATGGGAAAGACGTACATTTTCTTCAGGCATTTATGAATCAGACTCAAGAAGCAATCCACCATCTGGGTAACTGACAAGTCTCAGGGCCAGGTGACCAGGTAGAAAATAGCCAGCATCAGGGCATAAAAATAACAACTCATTTGCAAATCAAAGAACAGTGACCTCACTGGAGAGGTTTCTTCCCTAATTTGCATGGTCTTGAACAGGAAGCAACATCTCCGAGGCGTGGGATCAGGGAAGGCAGGGTACTTACATCTTGCCTCTGTTCTCTTACCAGCTCTGTGACTGCAGACAAGTCACTTGGCCTTTTTGAGCCTTGCTTTCTTCCTTGTCATTTGTGAAATTGTTATAAATACTCTCTCCTTCACAGTGTAGATGTGAGGATTAAAGGAAATAATGCATGCAAAGAACTCAGCGCATGCCTGGCACGTAGGAAGCCCTCAGTGAAAGGTCAGACTCTGCTCATCTTCTCAGCTCCAACATCCACATCATACCCAAAGGACCCCCTTCTTTCGAGTTACCCTTTACCTCGTTACAGTGCTTTTGGTTTCTGGGTGGTTTTGTTGTTTGTTGTTGTTGTTGTTGTTTAACACATAGCATTACCTTAAAATAAGTTTATTTGATTTTGTGGTTATTCTCTGACTCCCTCCCTTGAATGCCAATCATTTGGGAGCTAGGATCTTTTCCATCTTAGTAAACATACATTAAAAAAATTTTTTTTGACATTTTTATTTATTTTGAGAGAGAGAAAGAGCACAAGTGGTGGAGGGGCCGAGAGAGAGAAGGAGAGAGAGAATCCCAAGCAGGCTCCACACTAGCGATACAGAGCCCCACGCGGGGCTCGAACTCATGAACCACGAGACCATGACCTGGGCTGAAATCAAGAGGCAGACGCTCAACCGACTGAGCCACACACAGTACCTAGTACATGGTACAGGGGCTGACACTTAGTAGGCACGCAATACATATTTGTTGAAAAATAAAACATGCATAAATAGGTGTTCATGCACATAGGGATACATACACGCTTCCATACCACCAGTGGTTCGCTTGGCTAATTAATATTCTCTCTCCCCCCACCCCCTGCCTTCCCCTCTTCCTTTTTTCTCCCCCAGCAAACAATTATTGAGCCAACCTCTCTGCTAAACACTGGGGATACATTCACGAACAAGACAGAGCATCCTTGAAAGAGCCCACGGTTCAGATTTCTCTCTTCATTTCACTCCTTCACTGTTCCTTCTTGATGGATCGCTCAGATTTCAGTTTCAACTACATATACAGCGGGGACTCAGAGAGCCTCGTTCGATTCTCCGGGTTCTTGTCAAGTAGTTGCAAATGACTACCCCAGACTCTATTGTCTGTGGACTTCCTGCTTTGGCTGTATTTTACTTTTCTATAAAATACGCTATTTTGTTTCGAGATCTGCTGCTGTCCACCAAAAATACAACTCTGTTACTAACCCTGCCAGCTCCTGAATGATACCTTTGTGGACACTAAAAACAATTTAATGGCATGTCACAATAGCAATTCACTCTGTTAATAGCCCCGCTCAATAATACTATATTGCATAAACCTCCTCCAGTCGTCTGACAAATAATTCACCTTTACTCACCCCACAGTAAGCTCCATTTCACTAACAAATATATTTCTCCCCAAACCTACAAATATTCAGCATCTCTGTCCTGTGACAATAGCTATTTTTTTTTTTTTTTTTTTTTTTGGATGAGGTCAGTGGTATCATGTTTCCATTACCTCTCACTGGCTTAGTCTCAATGACAATCTTTTTTCCACACGGGGCATCAAATTAGGGGACAACACAGTTTCTGATTTCTCGCTCACCTACCAGTGAATGAACGCTTCACGACTGCACAGGCGCGGGAAGCATTTGCTCTCGCTGTGGACGTCCCTTCTGCCGAACACCATCTCTGTGCAGGGGCAGGGACCTCTCGCCTCCGTAACAAGTAGTGTCCGTTAGATTTATTATTTCTTTAAAATGGCTTCTTGAGGGGCAGCAGACATAGGGTTCTTGACCTGGGGGCCTGTGCACCCTAGCGATCCAGGAGTTCAGACATTTTGTGAGGGTGAATTTTTTAAAAGATTATTTTCATCAACCTTTACGTGAAATGTAGCATTTCTTCGATTATAAATGCAGGCATCGAATCACGGGACCTGTGACTTTAGCACCAGTACAAATCGCAGATATCTTCATATCACATCGCACTTGTTGCGGAGCTACTGAAATATCACAGACATTTATTACTATTTCAACATTATAGGAGTTATCAGGCCCCCCGACGGATCGTATTGTTTAATGCGTCATACAGAAGTACATACGTGGCTACATCAAACTCTGTTGTTGCGTAAAACACTTTGATAACTGAATTTCTGTACACTTGTTTCTTTGTAATTTTTTTTTTATTTTTATCTAATGCACTGAAAACCAGGATTCTGGTAAGGGGCCCATAGACTTCAGCAGGTCACCAAGGGGGTCATCGATAGTGTAAAACAGTGAGCAGGCCCTTCAGGAGCATTTGGTGACAAAGAACACGCGGTTGGAAGCCAAGAGGACTTGGGCTCAAACCTTGAGTTTTCAGTAATAATAATAATAATAATAATAATAATAATAATAATAATAAAGCCCCTCTAAAGTGCTTGCCACGTGCAAGGCCTTTGCACGCATTCAATTCATTTAATCCAGCTATCCTGTGACATTTATCCTGTGACACCTATCCTGTGACATTTAATCCAACTATCCTGTGACTTGAAGGATATCTCAAGTATCCTTCACCTAGTGAGCAAAGAGTCTGAGACTCAGAGGTGTTAAGTAACACGCCCAAGACCACTCAGCTGGCGGTTAAGTTGGGAAGCGGGCCTTAAGCCCAGAAGGGCTCCTCTCCTCCCCTCCCCCATCTCCCACATCAGCAATAACAGAAATCAGTGTTTTGTAGGCAACAGCCAGTTACTCCTGAAAATAACCCTACAAACTAGGTATTGTGAGCATCATCCTCCTCAATTTTTGTTTTATTTTATTTATTTTTCTTATTTTTTTAGATGAAAAAAACTGAGAGAAGTTGAGTTAGCCACTGCCCCCCCCCCCAGAAAAAAAATACAGCTTGGAAGTGATGCCAGACAAATGCCAAATCCAGCTCACTGCTCGTGTTTGTAAATAAAGTTTTATTGGCACACGGCCACACCCACCTAGAAACGCAGTGGCCGTGGCCGCTTTTGTGTTACGACAGCAGGGCTCGGTAGTTGCTGCAGAGGCCAAACAGCCTGCAAATGTCTATAATATGTGCTGTCTGGCTCTTTACAGGCAAAGTTTACTGATCCTGCTCTTAACCGTCATCTGCTAGGCCACCTCCTGTCTCTGCCTGTCACTTACTGGTGGGCAACGTGGCCCTGGGAAAGAAAGTCACCTAAACCCAAGTATCTTAAGCTGCAAGATGGGTGCATGGTGCTATCAATAACTTAGGAGGGTTGGGAACATGGAATGCATGCAAAGAGGTGAGCACGGCTCCTGGCATACGATAAAGGTTCAGGAAATTTGCATCGCTGTTATTATTACTATTATTTCCACTTGAATCGGTTAAAGGACCTCACGTCATATTCTAAAAAAGCTTAACAGTCCACGAAGTCCAGCTGGCAATTTCTGGTCATGTCAACCACAGAAGAAGCTGGATTTGCTGGGTTTGAAATGTAATCTGCCTCTCAGATTAGGACAACTCTGTCCTCTGAAGCAAACCAGTTACTGATCAATGAGCCGGTCCTTCCAGAGACATCAGCACTGCTCAACCAGCTCTTTCATTATGTATGAAATTCAGCCCCCAAATGGACTCAAGTGATGGGAACTAGACCAGGGTCACAAATCACCCCAGACGTGGGAGCCTGATGGTAAACGAGCACGAGGGTTCAAAGCCACGGGGCAAAGCACAACGTCAAGCAAAAGAGGTCCCTGGTGGGGCAAGGGGCCAGCCCAGGGAAGACAGTAGAAGTACATAAAATGCATTTTTGTTTCTTCGAAGGAAAGAATGCCAACCCCATTTCTTGCATGCTGCTTCCCAGGGAGACACTGGCTAATGCTAAAAAGGAGTTGTCTCCCCTAAGCTCTGTCAACAGAGGCAAAAAGGAAATTAAGATGATTACATATGTTTAGGGGAAATTAAAGTGTTTTGGCTTGAAGTTTGCGTTCTCTATCAACCATATTCAGCAGGCAATTACTCAACACTCCATTTGGCCTGGGAGATGCTTCCTTAACATGGAGAATCCTTTTTACAAGCTCCTTTTAAAAATTAAGACTGCAGAGCAATGTGGCCAGGAGCACAGCTGTGGGGCCAGACATGCATGGGTTTGAAGCCCAGCCTCATTACTGCCAGGATTATTTCTCCCAGGCTCAGTTTTGTGACTCAGAAAATGGGACACTGTTTGTATTATGGGCCTGAATGTGTCAACCCTCCCTCCGTCGGTGCCCTTAGCCAGCCAACGGATTTCGTGTCCCCTCCCCCCCACCTTCTGACCCTTGGCTGGCACGTGACCTGTGTGGTCTATTGGGATGTTTGCAAATGTAACGCAAAACAGAAAACTGAAAAATGTTTACCCGACCTGGCCCGCTTGCTTTTTCCCTCTTCAATGGCTACAAGAAGAAAACGCATAGGCTATCTTGCTGGATGAGGAGATGCCTGCTATGTGGGGCCAGGGTGTCTCCGCCACGAAAGCCCAGGCTGTTCTACATCAGCCCACAGCTCGCCAGTTCCCAACCGTGTGAGTGCACCCCAGCCAAGATTAGCTGAGCCCCTAAGCCAGCCTGGAAGCTGACCTCAGATTTATGAGCAGGGCCACCTGAGATCAGGCTAGCCCAGCCCAGAGCAGTTGGACCCCTCTGACTGGTGAGCGAAATGAATGCTGATTGTTTTTCGTTACCAGGTTTAGGGGTATTTGTTATACAGCACGGCCCTGTCAATAGATAACTGATACAGATGATGTTTCCTTCACAGGGTTGTCTTGAGAAATAAAATAAGATGATACCTAGTAAGCCCAGAACACAGAACTGGTATCCGAGAAGTAGAGGAGGTTGGAGATGCTGGAATTGTGACGGCCCTGGGATCCTTGTGGAGATGCCAGCCTGGGTTTTGTCTCTCACCCTTCTACATAGTCATCACTTGCGCTCATTGCCTTGGGGAAGGGATGTGGCAGAGGAGAAAGCAGAAATGCCTTCTGCCTGTCCTCGGCTTTTATCTCCAAAAGACTAAAAACCCCTTGAGAAAACTTAGGATTTGTAGCAGAAGTTCAAGAAGAATTTGGCCAGAATTGAGAGTTGAAAGCGGGTCTTTGTCTCCCCCACGTTCCGCACCCACCCCCATCCAAGATAGAAAAGGGGTTCCACTTGGCCAGAAGGAGGGGAGGCTGCCCAGCTAATGGAATCCAACACCTCAGGGACTGATGGCTCTGGTGCATCTAAACAGCCAGACCCCAGAGACAGCCATGCAGGAAGACGTGTGTGCTCCACGCATGGCCCAGAGGCCACAGGGGGCTCCCTCACCGGCATGACAAATGTGTCACTGTAGCCCAGGGGCTGTCCGTTTTCCCAAAGAGCTGCCCCTCTTTTCCTAGCAAACTTGTTAGGCGGGCACTATATCTGAATTTCTAGTTCAACTTTAAAGGAAGGGGAACCCATAACAGATTAGAGTTAAAAAAATTATGGTTGCTTTGCCGAAAATGGGAATTAACTTGAAATCTAGCAAATGAAAGTGATCCTCCCTGACATATCCTTAGTTTGTTGCCCCGAGGCTCATACTCACTAGGTGGCAATGATGTGACGATGGTTTCGGTTGAGAGGGGACACAACTATCTTCAAGGTCCAACTCTCACCTATATTGGTAAGAAAAGTAGAGGAGATTTTACAGCTAACATAGGTGACATCTGACATAATAGCGATCAGTCGATACATCAATCTATCAATGACCTCGTCTCCAACAGATCATGTCCTAGGAGGGAGAGTAGAGAGGTAGAGATTCAGGACAGACTCTGTGACCCTTCCGTGATAACCCTGGCTGCCCCAGACCCTTGAGAAGAGCCTTCTGCAGAAGTCATACCCTGGCAGTCTCCAGGCTGTATCTGGCTAGGAAATGTATGTTTTTTTTTTTTTGGTTTGTTCCATGTTTATACACTTAAAATAGGCTATCAACCTTTAAAAATCAAGAACTATCTTTCTAAACACACATGAACATGCGAGAGAGAGAGAGAGAGAGGGAGAGGGAGGGCGAGAGGGAGGGAGGGAGGGAGGGAGAGAGGGAGGGAGAGACGGAGGGAGAGAGAGAGAGAGAGAGGGAGGGCGAGAGGGAGGGAGGGAAATCCAGGTTTCTGGCTTCTTTTGAAAAGAAGTAAAGAAAAACACAGCACTGCCCATGGAGCCAGAAGCGAGTTGGGAGCGGCTGCTACCCCTGGACCGAGAGTGTACTCCGTTCACCACAGCCCCCACTACTCCCTATAGCTTTGCCAGCTAAAGGGACAGTGGCCAACTGCCTGTTCTTGAATCTCTTAGAGCTGATGGAAACTTCTCCGTACCCGTGATGTTTTCCAAAGTGGAAAAACAAAAGCTAGACAGAGGGGCCTATGCGTTTCTTGCCCACGACCTCCTTTAATTTCGCTGCCCAGATTTCGGGCATTTGACGCGTGTCTCTATATTTCATCCTTAAACGATGCGGTGACGGGATGTGCATGATTTCAAAAGGGAGATAACCTGAGCTAGAATGCGCTGTGCTCATGAACACTTTTACACGGTACACACACACCCGCACACATCTGGGGAGTACCAGTTAAAGGACTACTTGTAAACAATACTGCTTTTGTTTACGGGAGGCAGCTTTAATTTTTCCCTAAGTAGAAATACTTGTTTTCCGAGGAGCCCTACACATTTGCCGGGGGGGGGGCGGCGGAAAAAAAAAGTCTATCCCTGGAACTTCAGTAAGATTCTAAAAAGACAGCAAAAATGTTGTGGCAAATAGGGCAAAAAAAAAAAAAAAAGCCATTTGTAAAGAAGTACTATTTGTATCGAACATCATGAGGAAATAAGAGCATCATGACAATTTTGTACATCTTCTATGATTTGATTGTCAGTAATGAAGCCCATCGGAGAGTGATAAATGAGCAGAGAAAAAGTATCTATTTCACTTATACTGCAAATTATGCAGCTCAGAGCTTGATAGCACTTGGCAAAATACAAATGTATTTGAATGGAATTCAAATTGTTGCTCTTTGCCTAAGACACAGGTAATATCACCAGGGGTCCTGTCTTTGGATTTTTCTAAGAGGTAAGAGTTTAAGTAACAGCAGTATTACAAAATTACCTTTAAACACTGAAAACATTTTTACTTTGTTACAGGGTGTAATTTCCACTTTTCCCCTCTAATGGCTCATAGACGGAAAATGGTACACTAATGCAATTTCTCAAATTCAGTTACCTTTTTTTTTGTGTGTCCTAAAATTATACGTTCTTGTCATCTGCCCTGTTTGTCAGTCTCCAGGACCCATTTATTTCCCTGTTCTTATGGTTCCGTAATTTATCTTCTTGTCACAGAACTTTCATAAACTTTTTTTTTTTTTAAGATACAAAATACTTGCAATAAACTCTGACAAAAATGCTTCCAGTTCAACTTTTGAAATCTTTCAATTACGCGTCGAACGATGATCATACTTTCGGGTCTTTCTGTGCTGTGAAACCTCTCTTGGAGTGACATCTTACTAGGGGAGGGGAAAAATTATTGGAAAAGAGACTCACTTCCAACCATTTATATTTCTTTGCCTCTTCACTTTTGCTTCCATAGATGTATATTCAAAATCATGCCACGTAGAGAAGAGAAAAGGGGACTGATAAAACGGGAATTGTTATCTGTGGTAGACGGAAATCCTGTTCCAACCTCAATTATCTAAAATGGGGTGTGGGAGGAAAGAAAACTGGTTTTGTGAGCTTTTGGATACCAGAGGGAGCCGTAAAGAGAAGTCCGTAATCAAAGGGGCTTGTTAAAAACAAACCAAACCAGAGGTGCCTGGGTGGCTCAGTTAGGTTGAGCGCCCGACTTGGGCTCAGGTCATGATCTCACAGTTCAGGAGTTCGAGCCCCACGCTTGGCTCTGTGCTGACAGTTCAGAACCTGGAACCTGCTTCCGATCCAGCGTCTCCCTCGCTCTCTGCCCCTCCCCTACTTGTGCCCTGTCTCTGCCTCTCTCAAAAATAAATAAATGTCAAACCAAACGGAAAACGAACAAAACGTAGTGGTCTCGAGTGATGGGAAGTGCCCAATATTAAATTTGGAGTAACATGGCTATCTCTTCATTACCACGAGGAGATACTCGGTGAACATCCAGGTTAACTGGACCAGGGATTGTTACTGGGTTGTTCAGCAAGCTTATCTGTGGTGCTGAAGGCATGAAGCAAGCTTCAAGAAGCCCCTAGACCCGAGCCACTCAATGCAAATATAAAGCGAGCCACATAGGTAATTTAAAATTTTCTAGCAGCCACATTAAACAAGTTAGATAATAACAAGTACGATTAATTTTGATCATCTATTTTATTTAACCCGATGTAGTCAAAATGTTATAGTCTTCTTAACGTGTAATTAATATCACAAATCATTAATGAGACCTTTCGCATTTTTCCCTCATACTAAGTCTTTGAAATGCCAGGTGTATTTTATACCTTCAGAGCGTCTCACTTGAGATTAACCACATTTCAAGTGCTCGATAACCGTATGTAGCTCAAGGCTACTGTGAAGGGAAAAACCGTTTTAGACTGTCTCCCCTAGACTCAGGGGTCCTAATAAGAGCTCCTATAGAACGTGGCCTCTCTTACTGTAGAACTTATCCTTTTTTAAAGTTTATTTTGAGAGAGAGAGAGAGAGAGAGAGAGAGAGAGAGAGAATGAATCCAGAGCAGGCTCCACGCTGTGAGAGCAGTGCCCAATGCAGGGCTTGAGCCCAGGAACCATGAGATCATGACCTGAGCCGGAACCAAGAGTGGGACACTTCACCCACTGAGCTACCCAGGAGCCACGACCTTATCATTTCTTTGTTTCATTGTGCCTTCCACATTTGCTTAAGTGTGCTGATAACTGGCAACAGACAGATCCATTTGTTGTAACGCTCATTTCTGAAACACAGTAGGTGCTCGAGAAACATTTATTGAAGAAATACGTTAATCAAATGAATGGATGGATGTTTATATTTTGTCGAAGGATAGACCTATTTGAAGGAGAATCTAGGGGCAGGAGACTCTTGAGTTCTCCACCGAGGTCCCCTTCTGGCACGGCCACCCACAGCTGTTGTGAGTGGTGGCTCCTGGCTGCCCAGCTGCCCCTCTGGGGAATTGTCCACAGAGGCTGACAGGTGCCACCTCGTCTGAAAGGTGAAGACCCCTTCCTGCTGCCCACGACCAATGGCTGACTGACCCTGGGATACAAACGTCCATCTTCCTTGCCTCCAAATAGGAGAACTCTGATGGGGGTTAAGTTCCAGAGCCCTGTGTCTGTGCTTCAGACCAAGGTCACACTGTACCTGGGACCACATCCTTCTGCAGCACAATCTTGCTTCCCTCGCTCCCTCACAGGTTTTACTGAGATCACTCAAAAAGTCACCTGTATCCAAATCCTTGCCTCAGGCTCTGCTTCTAGGGAACCCGACATAAGACACTATCATTTTCTTTTGTCATGTTTTGACTCTTCTTCCTCCTTCTTCCAACCCTTTAAAATGTAAATCCATTTGTTTCCTACAGAATCTTTCCCAAGTGGCTTTCCTTATTAACCCTCAAACTATCAATTTGCTGCCCTATGAGGACCATTTACCAGTGCAGCAGAAGCCTTGAAAGGCATTTGGCTTTTTTATCGGGATGTTTATTTCACCCCACGAAGGCACTGTAAATTCCCCAAGTGTGCCGATCAAACATTTGTGGTCAACAGCAAACCCCACAGCTACACAATTTTACAATTCTCCTGAGTGACGAAGGGGAGGGATAATTCTGTCGCTCCTCTCCATGGCCCCGCTGTCACATGAGTGTGACAAGACTTCACGAAAATACATACTTCTCATACTATCTGGCCACCATTTAAGCTATTCAGGAATAGAGAGACGGGTGGATTGAGGGAAATCTTGGAACGATAGGAGATTAAACGGAGAGAACTACACTGAATTTGTTCCCTCCTTAGCCAAAACGTGAGCACAAAGAACAACTTAGAATCCAAGTCGTGCCCTTAATATATTTTCTTTTTGTCATGGTTGTGGATTTTTAAAATGGGCGTATCAGTTGGTACCCCCAGATGACCGATCAGTGCCATTAACTGAGTTTTAGGACCTTTGTGCTTGGTGCCCCTTCCCCCCCTTCTGGGAACACTGCTCTCCTAAGTATCTGCACGGCTGGACCCCATGTATCACTTGGTTCTCAGCTCAGCCTAAAACTGTTTCCTCCACCTTGCGTCATTCTCGAACACATAGCCATCTTTGATATGCCCAGCAGCACTTAGCACCAGCCGATCACCTTCTAGACTCACCTACTGCCTCTACCACTAAGTGAGCTCCCTGGGGACCGGCCCTTTTGTCTTTTCCACTACTACGTCCCCAGTGCCTAGACCAGGACCTGACAAAGTGTGTGGGTGGCTCAGGTCATGAGTTTGTGAGTTCGAGCCCCGCGTCGGGCTCTGGGCTGATGGCTCAGAGCCTGGAGCCTGCTTCGGATTCTGTGTCTCCCTCTCTCTCTCTCTCTCTCTCTCTCTGCCCCTTCCCCTCCCTCTCTCTCTCTCTCTCAAAAATAATAAAACATTAAAAAAAATAATTATGTGTTGAATGGCTACCTGAGCCAGATTACTTTGTGTAACTCCAAGTCTTTCTTGGTAAGGAAGAGACGTCTCATGTTGCCTCTTACGGATGACATCGGCCAGAAATCTCAACGTGGCGCTTCCTAGGTGTTATGGACTATGTGTCTGTGTCCCCTTGAAATTCATATGTTGAAACCCCAACCCTCGACGGAATGGTCTTAGGAGGTAGGGCTTTGGGGAAGTGTTCGGGTCATAACGATGGAGCCCCTACGATGAGATTAGTGCCCTTATAGGAAGAGCTTATAGGAGACCTTGCTCTCTTCTCCTCACCTCTGTGTCTCTGTGTCTTGTGAGGAAACCAGAAACGTGTCGCTGGAACCCAGCCATGTGCTATCCGTCTCGGGATCCCAGCCTCCAGAACAGTGAGAAAGGAATTACTGTTGTTTCAGCCCCCCAGTCGGCGGTACCCTTTTCAGAGCAGGTTCAGACGAGTTAGACACTAGTCTGCATCCTCAGCTTCTGACTGGGGGTCTTGGGAAATGCACGTAAGACAATATGCTAGAGTCTCAATCTAAGGATGTGACCAGTGGCCTTGGCTGTGGTGCTGGAAGTTCTCCAGTTAAGAGCCTGGTCTCAAGTCACAGCCCGACTTGCCTGGCTTCCCAGCCTCAGCCAGAGACGTTGGCCGTTCATTCTTTGCTGACAGTGGGAAGGTGAGACGAACAACGTCTCTGCCCTCTAGACTGGTGAACATAAACAAGCTTGGCTTTCTTGGGAAAGGGCTGGGTTTCCTCTCAGGGGGACGTCTGGTAGTGATTCTTTGCCTTTTTCCTGCTAGGCTTTGGGGTAACAAAACTCTGCATGTTAAGGGATCGATAAAAGACACGGATGCCTCCTGGAAGGTGAGCGATTCATTCAACAAACATTTCTGGCATGACTGCCCATAGCCAGAAACCGCTTGCACAGGAATGACGATGGGGAGGAAACGTCAAACGAACGGCCGTGGCTTCTAGGCTGATGGAACGTCCATCCTAGCGGGGCCGACTGGCTTCAGTGACATCATCGTATGAAGAAAAGTAACATTGCAGCTATGATTAAGTTCTACCAAGAGGCTTATGGGCAAGGGGGGGTACGTCGTGCGGGGCTAGGGCCATTCCGGAGGCCAAAGGAGGTTCCCGGAGACAGGAGATTTGAGCCGTGGTCTTATGTAAGCAGAAAAGTCAGCCAGGAGAAATGAGGGGGTGGGCTTCCAGCTACGGTGAGTGGCTGGCGAGAGCTCTGGCGCTCTACCTGCTGGGGATGCCAGTCACGCGGTATGCTACGTGGTCAGTTCTCCTAACACTGTACAATGATGCTGCACGGCCAGCTGGGCAAGCCGTATGTGCACCGGCCATGGGTGGGGGGTGAGGGTACAAGGCTGGGGCGCTGAGGGAGCTGAGAGATGATGGTGGGCCTGGAGGAGGCTGGGGCCTTCCGAGGAGGGGGACTGTGGGACCCACTGGCATTTTTATTTAAAAAAATTTTTTTAACATTTATTTATTTTTGAGAGACAGAGAGTGAGCAGGGGAGGGGCAGAGAGGGAGGGAGGCACAGAATCTGGGGTAGGTTCCAGGCCGTCAGCACAGAGCCCGACACGGGGTTCGAACTCACAGACCGCGAGATCATGACCTGAGCCGAAGTCGGACGCTCAACCGACGGAGCCACCCAGGTGCCCCTGGCATTTTTATCTTAAAGAGGCATACATTGGGGGCGCCTGGGTGGCTCGGTCGGTTGAGCGTCCGACTTCGGCTCAGGTCATGACCTCACGGTCTGTGAGCTCGAGCCCCGTGTCGGGCTCTGTGCGGACAGCTCGGAGCCGGGAGCCTGCTTCGGATTCTGTGTCTCCCTCTCTCTCCCCCACTCATGTTCTGTCTCTCTCTCTCTCTCAAGAATAAATAAACATTAAAAAAAAATTTTTTTTAAAGAGGCTTACGTTGAAGAAAGGAACCTCCAGGTTACACGAGGCCAGGTTTTACTTGGCCAGAATGGTTTGCCGATGAAATAATCGCCAGGTGGGCACGCCCCTCCAGCCCCAGCAGCAGGCCTTCGCTGTTGCACAAAGCAACACCCGGCCCTTCATCTCACGCGACCCATCCCCTCACTGCTCTGATGACCTAATGAAAGTACTTGTATGGCCCCTCTCCCTAAAGCTAGGGCATATCTTTACGGCCTCCCTCTATTCTCGAAGGTAAACTCCGCAAGGGCAAAACCTTGCACATAGCCCAAGGATTGACAAAGAGCAGAGCTCTCAAATGTGCTTGTTGAACAAATAAATCAGTGAATGAAGAAGGAAGCCTAACATGGTAAAGGCAGGGGGTGGGGGGGGGCACGGAAACGCATGAGATTTGGCCCCTGCAAAGACGCTTCATCCTGGGCCAAACCGCCGAGAATTAATGTTTCCCGCATGCAAGGAAGACATCTTAATGTATGAAACCCAACCCAGGCCTCTTCCTGCCTCTCAGATCCAGACTCAGAAATCGCTGGGCACAATTTGAAAACATCGGTAACTCTTAGTGAACACGAGCATTGTTCGTGCTTCTGAATTCGCTGCAGGCAAATAAATACATACCCCGGGCACAAAATAATTTAAGCAGAAGGCCCGAATAATCACCTCTCTCCTGGCCCACCTCCACTCTGGGGGGACTTTAGTGAGAGCGCGCTTGTGGCAGGTCTGGGGACTGTCTCTTCCCCGGACACAGGCGGCCATCTGGAGAAGACGCCACATTGCACAGAGAAAGGAGTTTACACAGTCAACCCGCCAAGAAGCGTTCACTGAGATGTCCACTCTGCACCCAGATTTTCCCAACGTGCCGATGCAGGGGTCTGACGAACGCGAGCCCACCAGGCGGCAGTGGGAACAGCAGCCGCGGCTATTTATTGAGCACCTGCTGTCTACACCACAGTTTGCATCGCCTGTGAGGGCGGTGCTCAGACTATTTCCCCTTGATCGACGAAGGCCTGGAATTTAGAGGCTGCGTGATGCATCCCCGCTAGTAATGCTCGAGGCCAGGTACAAGTACTCGCTGTGTCTGGCTCAAGGCTCGGTTCCGGAGTACTTGTCTGAGAGTGTCCCTTCACGGGATGCTTTGGGCATCGGCAGACCACATCGAGGTCCATCTGAATAATCCCAGACATAAATTTATAAGGGGTTAGGGAAGTGAGGGTCCTGGTTCAAACAAGGCTAAGGATTCATCATCCACTCAAGTCATGTGTATGGACCCCTTGCTGTCTACCAGGCACCGGGTCAGGTGTCCAAGAACTGATTTTGACTGAGAACCAGATAATCCGTACTCTCCTGGACCAGTCACGGAATGCAGACACATGGGGCAGGCAGCCTTACACACATACCAACGCCAATCAACTTGCAATAAGAGGACCCTCAGGACACTGAAAGCATGTAAGACAGGGGATGAGCCCACACTTAAAGACTGACGGTCATTGTTCCAAAATACACTCGATGTCAACGTGAAACACATTTTTTTTCCTGGGTGTTAGGGCACTTTCTGGGTATAGCAGGAATGTTTTACTTGCCTCTTAGGTATTCTAAAAAATTTTTTAACGTTTACTTATTTTTGAGAGGAGAGAGACAGAGCATGAGCAGGGGAGGAGAGAGAAAGAGGGAGACACAGAATCTGAAACAGGCTCCAGGCTCCGAGCTGTCAGCACAGAGCCCGACGCTGAGCTCAGACTCACGGAGCGCGAGATCATGACCTGAGCCAAAGCCGGATGCTTAACCGACTGAGCCACTGAGGCGCCCTGCCTCTTAGGTATTCTAAACCTTTCTTTAGGACTTCTAGTAGTTACATTTACCGAAAGACTTCTAATATCTGAGTGTAGCAAATCCATGCACAGCCCGGTAGGATACATGCCAGAAAACAGAATAGACAGGCAACAATCAGGTACATTTTAGATACATGAGTGGTTTATAAATAAACATTCGGTACACCCAACGGAGATAAAGGAACAATAAGTAAGTGGGTTTAATATGGTTAGATACGCAAAGCTATTTCAGAGAAATAAGCAGCAACGGGATAAAGGGTAGCCAAGTAAATAGGGGAACAGATAAATTCTGGAAAGAGAGAAAAGGGGAAAAATAAGAAAGCTCTCTTCCAGGAATTGCTGATAACGTCAACAGCATTCACTCTTACCAGGGCCTCAGTATATGTTGAGTCCGCTAATCTGTTGTAAGCTATATTGTCTACAGACAGATATCATACCAGGGAGAACATTAAGACCACCTATATCTATTTCCCTGACACCTGACTTCTGCAAGCCCCCTCCTGGCAAAGAGGGAAGCTGAGGGGTTATCGAATCGAATATGCAATCTCCCCGCGAGCTGGCTGCCTTTCTTAGACTTTGCATAAATCGCAAACTTGCAAATTATTGGCCTTGCAAAGTTGACTCATCCATTCCACACCCTTGCCCTCGTCCGTTCTGAGGCCCAAGTATGGGGTGGGGGTGGGGGCAGTTACAAAGAGCCCAATATCTTGGGAGAAGTCTTAAAAAAGAGTAGGCTACAGTCAAGCTGGTTCGTGTAGCTGAGGGTTTATGCTTTAGCAAAAATGAATTTTCTATTAGGATGACTCCTAATCTGAATGTGATTTCAAGGGCAACTGGAACACAGAAGAGGAAAGGAAGAAAAGGCAAATGCTGGGGTTAAAGGGAGGACTGTCCTTCCAGCAAAAACGAGGGCCTGAGATTAAGGAGGCACCTGCTGTGCTGAGCGTGGGGTATTGTATGTAAGTGATGAATCACTGAATTCTGCTCCCGAAACCAGCATTGCGCTCTATGTCAACTAGTTAGAATGTATTTACTTTTATTTTTTAAGTTTATTTATTTTGAGAGAGAGGAAGAGAGAGGGTGCACAGGCACACATGAACGGGGGGAGGGGCAGAGAGAGAGAACCCCGGGCAGGCTCCGTGCTGTCAGTGCAGAGCCCAGCGTGGGGCTTGAACTCACGAACCCATGAGATCACGACCTGAGCCGAAGTCAAGAGTCAGGCGCCCCTCACTAACTAGAATTTAAATACAATTTTGAAAAAGACAAAACAATGAAGGCATTAACGTGGGTTTGGGGGCAGTCAAGGCACAGGGCCCCATGCTCCAAAGGGGCCCTGTGGTCACCATCTTCAAGAAATGTTCATTAATTTCATCTTTGAATTCGTGTTTTGCAAGTGAAGTCTAATGGGGCCATGGGACACGTGCTGGGGGCTTGGAGCCTCAGCTCAGAAGGGGTTCTGTCCCTCCAGGTCCCTGGGAAGGGGTCTCAGCTGCCCGCTGCCTGCCCTCTGGCTCCCTCCCCCCTGGCCTTAGCCCTCTTACTGCTGTCACTCTAGGCCCGGGGTGGTGGCTGGGTCACAGTGGTGGGGGGGCAGGGGTAGGCACATTTTCTACCACTGCTCTCAGCTCCCTGTGGGAGCCTAGATATTACAGGTCGGGGGAGGGTCAGGATTAGACTCATGCTGTGTAGTACGTGGGGTGGGGCTGGGTGGTGCCATCTCTGACTAGGCATCACCAAGCTGTGGCTGGTGGGGGCCTCTTGCCTGCCCCCGATCCAGGGAACAAGTTCATCAGCTGCAGAGGTTATAATCTTTTTATTTTGGGGGGGCATAGAGAGAGGGAGACAGAGAATCCCCAAAAGGCTCTGTGCTAACAGCGCAGTCCCAATGCAGGACTCGAACCCATAAACTGTGAGATCATGACCTGATCCGAAATCAAGAGTCAGATACTTAACCAACTGAGCCACCCAGATGCCCCATAGAGGTTACGATTTTTTTTTTTGGGGGGGGTCATCTGTCCACCATGAGGTGAGGTGGTGGGCCTGAGGGAGAGGGGTGATCGACTTCCCGGCCTCTGGCCTGGGCCCTGCACGTTGGGTGGTAAGCCTTGGTTTAAGGAAATAAAAGGCAAATACTTAGATCTGGACTTCATCTCGCCTTCCTTACTATCGTCTCTGGGGTACTCACAGGGGCTATGCACGAACGTTCCAGTTTGCTTCCCCGCGGACACGCACTAGAATTGCACTTTGCTGCCCTTGAAGTTAGATGCGGCCGCCCCACTTGCTTTCGTGTTCCAGAAGAAGTTTTAATTGCCGATGCACATTTTCTTTCTCTGTGTCACGGCAATCACCATGATTCAAAGGGTGGCTGCCTTATCGGTCTGGGGCCAGAACAAGAGTGACAGGGATCAGAGCCCCCCGTGAGAGTATGAAGTTATTTTAAGCCTTAGAGATTTGGGAGTTCGTGCTGTAGCAAGACCTAGGCCGCAGTGATTGATATGGTCTCCAGGGCGGATGGTTCTTCCTAGCACACTCTGGAAAATAATAATAGATGCTTAGTATGTGTTTACTGAACGAATGAATGACCTTCTTCTGACCAAGGCCAGTAGATTCGTGCAGATACCTTACGTAGACGTAGGCTCTCGTGCTCAGTGGATGCTGCTAGACCATTTCCTTTCATATCAAACTATCATCTTGATTTCTTCACTCCTTTGCTTGATCTCCTGCCTCTCTCTGGACCCTTTACCTCCTGGTGTGGTCCTCTTTTTTCCGTCTTTCCTCTATTCCTTTCTCTCTTTTTTCCCCCTCTCAGAGAGAGCATTGTGAAAACCACACCCATGTGGGCACCTTCTAAAACCGCAGCTCCGATCCACCTTCTGCCCTCCACGCCACGTCTTCCCTCCAACTGCACCGAATCTATTCAGATGTCTGCTGGCATCTGACTCAGTATGCCAAAAATGGGACTCAGCATCATCTTCCAGAACCGTCAACATCGCCCCCCCCCCCCCGCCCCGAGTCTCTGCCTCCACCTATGTATCAGTGGCACCATCAACCTTCAAGCTCTTTCTGTAGCTTTATTTTAGGTTTCGCATCTGCTTTTTAACATTTTATTTTAGTTTTATCTGTCCCCAAACTTTCCTCTGCAGTGTCTTCTGGACTGACGACGGCCTCAATGCCCACACCTCGCCACCCCGCTTCCATCCAGCACCCTCTAGCTCATGTCCCAACTGTTCTAACAGATATTGACCTCCCTTCCTTGCTTACAACATCAGTTTTTATATATATCTTTTTATTGTGTAACTAGATCCTTCTGATAGAACGATGATTCTCGACTAGCATGCCACCAAGTATTGATTAATGCATGACGTGTTTTTGGTTTTTTTTTTCTTTTAGAATTCTGGATTCAAACACGTTCTCAGAAGGATCATTAAATTCTGAAGGTCAGGCCGTAAGGTGTAGGGAAGGGCAGAACTGCCGTGAGTGAGAAGACTAAGCTCTCTGACCAGAGCACGTCGGGGATGTCCCGGAACACATGTGGAAATCTGGCTGCGGGGGTGACGGCCAGGCCGGAGTGAGAATATAAACTTGGCTGCTCTCGTTTTATAGGGTTGTAACAAATGTAGGGCTAATACAACAGGGGCGGCAGCCTGAACTTCCTGGAGGAGGCTGGAAGTGAACACAGTTAAGTGAAGGTGGTTGTAAGTGATGATGAACCTGGGGGTGCCCTGATTAAGGAAACAACACCCTCAGCTCCAGCTGGCTGTGGTCACATGGACACATAGGTCTGTGATGGCGAGATGCTCCTGTTTTCCAAAAGAAGCCACGCATAGGGATGGTAAGTGAAAAAATGGAAATGTGAAAGCTATTTTTTTTTTTTTTTTAATATAGTGAGTCTAGGGGAGAACGTTTCTGTGGGCCAGGTCCTGCTTGCAGGCTGTTATTTGAGATTGCCAGGTCTAAGCGGACAGAGGAGAGGAGATGGGGACCCAGGACAGACAGAGAGGTAGGGAGCCATGATATTTATGGGGTCATCTGAGAAGAGCAGAGGGCACAGAGGAGGGAAGAAGGATGTCACCAAGCGTCATCATGCAGGTCGGGAACACATTTGACGACGTCGAGCTTCTGTTTCTATCACAAGCAGAAAAGTGGCAGCAACAATAGCCACATCAACAACCAAAGAGCAAGTCTTCTAAGAGGGGAGACACCAATAAAATGCCATTATAAATCTCGAAATAAAGGACAGCAAGAACCAAAAGGGTAGGGACAACATTGCAGGACCTTCAGGTGGGATGAGTACAGAAGGGGCAGCGGGGGGGGGGGGGGGTGGTCACTGGAAAGATGATGTAGTTCCAGAATCAGCGGCGGCCGGCTGGGGTTGGCCAAAGGCCAGCTGAAGGTTAGGGCAAGCGAGTAGGAAGTGAGGTACTCCAGGGAGAAAGTGAAGGCTCCTTCAGCGAGATTGGTAATGAAGGACAGAAGAGGCGAGGGTGTCCGGGAAGGAAGTGTGTGTGCACAGAAAAACATAGAGACGGACAAGCCATGTGTAATTTAGGCAGACACATTCCCCATGAAATTCCGAGTCGATAGGAGATGAGCACTTCCTTTGATCCAACGATCTTCTATGAGCTTTAACTCTAGGTCTGGAAACCCGAAGAGGTAGGTATTATATTTACACCCATTTTAAGATGAGAAAACTGAGGCACGGAAGTGCATCTACATATTTTAATTATTGATCTATTTATTTATTAAGAAGAGAGATTTGAGATTTAAGAGAGGGGAGAAGTCCAGAAAAGAAAGGGTGAGAATTCGGAGGTCCATTTGAAGCTTCCTGTTAGGAAGAGGTAAGGCAGAAACCCAAATAAACGTCCTGAGTCCACTGGGAAAGGATGTCAAAAGGGAGAGTTGTATTTTCTTCAGAGACTGCAGGGAAGAAAGGGAAAGAAATCAATGGTATGAAATTATTGGCAAGCAAAGAAGTCAAAGGAAGAGACCCAACAGCCTCTTTGCTTTTGTTTCTTAAATAAATCACAATGGACATGGGGCTCTGTTACTCTTGAGGATGTGACACAGATTTTTGGTTGTGGGAGAACTTAAATTAATCATAAGACGGGTCTTGGATATCGAGGAGAGATTAATCATCTAGAAATAAACCAAGGATGGATTATTTCATATCTTTGGGTTATACTCAAATATGCATCCAAACCCACCAGACTATCGGAGCCATATGGAATCCTTTCTGGTGCACCTGGTAATAACAAAACCCTCCCCAAAGGGATGCTCTGGAGTCATTGCTCTGGTCTTGATGCTCTGAGATAATTCTCAGAACTTGTCACTGTCTGTACCGCCCTTGCTTAGTGGAGAGCACTTGTCTTCTTCCAGATTGCAAACACCTAGTCCTCCCCCTGAGGGTGTTTTTAAGAGAGGTGGAATGTAGAATAAGAACACAACCCTTTCATTTCAAAAAGAAAACCCCTCCACGTGCGTCATGCACATTACAGAAAACGTGGCAGAAAGCATGGAGGAAAACCATTCTTTCTTCCTTCATAAAAATGGCGGCAACTCCAGGCCCAGGCACTTGACTGTGGAGTACCAGAAAGCCTCTATACCTTTTTTTTTTTTCCGGTTTATTCTGACGTTCTGGCTCTCCACACGAGCGAGCATACATATGAGTTGGGATGCTTTTAAAAATTCAGATTTGCAGGCCCTACCACCCGAATTTCTGACGGAGTGAGTCTGAGCCCAGGTCTAGAAATCAACATTTTAATCAAGCTACCCGACTAGACCTTACAGTATCTTTCTAAAAGCACTCTTCCACAAGTCCTGAAGAATAAGAATTCTATCCCGAATTGTACTGGCTGCAGATGAAGGGCCTGACTTTGAGAAATTAGCATTTATAAAAGCCACACTTTCCTTAAACAAAGGACATTAGGGACTCCGGGAGTCAGAAGGAGACAGGAGTTTCTGGAAGAGATTGACCTCTTCTGAAGTTAGAAGAATTCACATCAACAAATATGACCCAGGGCTCCCCGTGCACCAGAGATGAAGAGAATGTGGTTTCCCATCTGGGATCTGATGGGAGGTTATGCATGGCCCACACATCTGAGCGTGCTTACACACACACACACACACACACACACACACACACACGCACACACATACACGCACACAGGCACACGCACAAACCATAATGGCAGCTATTTGCCCTGGCTTTTTCAGGCGGCTTGCATTTTAGAACTCCGGTGCATCCTTCCAGATCTGTCACACCACAGGTCCTGAGTTGGATTCAGAAAATGTCATCAAGGAAAGCATGCTACAAGGGAAACTGAGGCCGAGGAACAAACCAAGTCTGCATAGAAAGAAGAGACCTTCAGACTATGAGACATTAATAACAGCTGATGGGGTGGGGAGATGCTGCATTTATTACATGTGCATGTTCTTCCCATGAATCTTCACACTGTCACCCTACATAGCAGGTTCCACGATCACACCCATTTTATAGATGAGGGAATGGAGGCACAGAGAGGTCAAAGCAACTTGCCTGCTGGTAGGTGGAGGAGAAGGAACCAAGCCTAGCTCCCAGGCCCCCGTTCACCACGACGATACGCTGAAGGCTTCTGGAAACAAGCTCACTGGGTCTGGGTCTTAAGGGGAGAGTGATTTTCGGGCAGATGGAAACCACTCCAGGGTCTAGAGTGCTACTGCCATTAGAGGCACTGGGGACATCACAGTGAACAGGGCCACAAGGAAGAAGCAGTGGGCGGACCACAGGGAGACAAGTGCTCCTGTGACCTGTCAGAAAGTCTGAGGGCAGCAGGTGGCGTGTCGATGGATGGTGAGTGGGTGGTCAGAGGAGACTAGATCAAACCTTTGGTCTTTTGGGGGAGACTGGACTTTTCTGTAGGTACAACGGTATCGTTAAAGCCCTCCTTCTCAACAGGGGGAGATTTTGCCCCTCGGGGGACATTTGACAATATCCGGGGACATTTTTGGTTGTCAAAATGCGGGGAGGTGGGTTCTACTGGCAACTAATGGGTAGAGGCCAGGCACGCTGCCAGTGAACATCCCCTGGTGCACAGGATGGCCACCACAGCAGAGAATGATCCAGTCCCCCGTGTCAATAGTGTCAAGGTGGTGAGATTTCAAAGCCAGTTAATGAAGCACAGCCTGAAACTCTCCTACTAGTTCTTCCCAGGGTGACTCTACTTTGAATACTGCATCTTACAGTGCAGAAATCTTTAACCAAACGTGACTTTGTCCTTTGGCATTAGGATATTATTCTTCTCCTGGTGCCAATAATTAACCTTTGTTTAACAGGAACCCTTCCCTAGAGAAGCGCCAGGTCTTGCTTCTCCTGGAAGAAGCCTCTGCTGGGAAGGGTGGGATTCCTCTTCTCCCCAAACAGGCCCCGAAACGCTAACAGGACTAGGCAATTGTAATTGCTCTGATGCTTTGCATATTTATGTTTGAGACCTTCGCATGAACTGTTACTTTAAAAAAGAAGGATCAGTTCATCTTTAAAAGAAGGTGATTGATCGCTGCCAGTCGGGCATTCCTTCATTCTTGGCTTCCTCTTAGCCTCCGTAATAAGTTCTTCACGAACACCCGTCTGCTATTAAAGAATGGTATTCATCATAAGCCAAGCAGAGAGGAGGCAGAACTTGATGGGCACAATACCATATTTCAATCCACAGTGTCCTTTTTGTTCAACTCAATCTGCCGTGTCGTTAATATTTGAGAAAAAACACACAAAGACTTTGGTAAATATTAATCAGAAATATACAGCCCCTTTCCCGACTCAATTACCCATTACTGGGCACTCCAGGTGATAATGTCCTGCTAAACCTTCTATTTGCTTAAAATGCAAGTGAAAAGTACTTTCTGTGGATTGAATGTAGTGCTCTTAGCAGCCTAAGTAGTCTGTAACAGCAGGGAAATTCTCTTCCTCATCCGCTATTTTATTCAGTGAGATTCCAGGTCCTCTAGCATCTGAGTGTGAGTCTAGCTCCCTGGCTTGGCTGCTTTTTCTGATGGGTTCTAACTTTTGCAGATGCGTTCAGACGACTGACTCGAGACGCACAGAATTAACAGCAAGTGTGCCCAATGGTCAACATACCCAACGGCCGGCCCGCAGATCATGGCACCCCTGTAGGGTGCAAACTCTTTGAACCCAGAAGTCCATTTCCTTCTACTTCAGATCTCATCAGACCATGCAAATTGCCATCAACCTTTCCACACTGGCTGAAGCAGGTCTAAGTCATGATGTCCCTTATTATCAGTGAAGTCATTAAAAGTCCATCAGATCAATTGGGCTCTGACATAACATTAAAAATGTTCTTGGGTGAAATCTATTTCTCCACTCCTATAACCGGTGTAAGTTCAAAGAGGTTCATAATGAAATCTTGTCCCATCCGTGTCAGCTCCTCAAGTTAACAATGAATATTAAAATCTAGGTGGCAGGAGCTGGATTCATCATGGAACATCAAAATCTGAACCCAAAAGGCCATGCCGCCGAGAGCCGCTAGCTTCCTATAAACAGCAAATATTCAATCTGACTGTGAAAAGGTAAGGGGCAAGTCTCATCACACGCTTCCTGGAGGCCAGGTCAGTCTATCCAGGAGCCTGAAATTATGGGCAACAGAATGAAGAAATGAGGTGATTTGTCACTAACTTATTAGGTGTGCTGGAAATTTCAGTTATTCGACACTCCCATTCCTGCTTCAAAATCAGGCCGTGTCTTGGCTTTTCCTAGAAATGGAGCGAAATCTTTCCCCACGACAATGTCTTCTTGGCTTTTCTGTATGACATTTTGTCTTTCCCCAATAAAAGCGGTCAATACACGGATAGGTATCAGGCATTTGACATATTTTAACATTATGAAAGAGTCACCTATGAACTCTTCTTTAAATACACCATCAGATGGGTATTGAGGAGGGCACCTTTTGGGATGAGCACTGGGTGTTTTATGGAAACCAATTTGACAATAAATTTCATATATTATAAAAAAAAAATACCAAAAAAAAAAATAAATACACCATCAGAGATTTTTGTTTTGGTTCTTGTTTTTCTGAGAAACCCTGGGTGCCATTTGCCCAGCATTTGAGAAATAAAGAAAGAGGCAAAGGCCAAAGATACCCTGTTTTGCTTAGATACAGGCAAGTCAAACCAACAAAAGAATTATGTTTGTAAATATAGTCAGGAGGTAGAATTCTTGCATAAGAGTTTCTTGTTAGGTTACTAGTTTCCAGTGTCACGTGTGGGAAGGTGGACCTTCCATATCAGGGCTTCCAAATGTCTTTTGTACTTAACCACCATAGAGAGGAAACAAACAAAAAACGAAAAGATTTGAAATGATGAACCCGGACGTATGTTTATATGTAGAAAGAATCAACTGTTTCAAAACTATTACTTCCCTTGGTACATGCAAGTTACTTAGATATATACAATTCTATTCTATTTTTTCTTTTTAATGCTGGTCAAAACCCACAGAATCGATGACACTAATGGGTCTTCCACGATTTGAAAACAGTGCTCTATCCTAATATACATGAGCCACTCAACTCAAAACCCAAGAGGTATTCTCTGTTCCAACATACTCACTCTTTTTTTTTTTAACAGATTGATTAATATTAAGGGAGTCACTTATGGAGTATTTGTGTCATGCCAGGAATTAGAATCACTAGTGTAGACCCCAAAACCTGTTTCAGTTACAGAAGTGTTGGACATCCTCCAAGTTTTATATGGGTTGTTTCTATTGTCTATAAATTGTACCCATCACCGTGCATGGTTTTATTATAGGGATTTGTGTCCTTCTATCCTTCCTTCCTTCTTGGTTTTCTAACTGAACCTGGGTCTACATAACAAAAAATGAAAAGAGTTAATTGTCTGAATGTGTCCAAACACACAGATGCTTTGGTCTCACATAGTAGACACCATGATTCTTCCCGCCCCCTGCCTTGAGCTGCCTCTCATGCAGATGTTTTGGCTGTGCAGACAGAGTCTCAGGTAGGGGGATTCTGATGGTATGTCTTGAGCTAAAGCTGCACACGTATTGTCCATTATTTACCAAATATAGGAAATCAGTTAGCATTAAAATGCAACTCTAAAGGGAAATTTCTCATTGCCTGGAAAGTTAGGTTCTGGAAACTTGCCCTAAAACCATTAAGTATTCAGTAGAATTTGGGATAAAGTAGGTTCCTCTTGGAAATCAGCCAAAAAAACTTTATTTATTTATTACTGCAAACATATGGCTTCATGGGGATATTCCAGCAACGAGGGCAGCTTTCTAATGAGGTTCCCAAAGAGATTATTTTTAAAACTGAACATAAAATGTAATAATTTCAAAATAGTAACCAATATTCACATATCTGTCTGAGGCATTTGACTTTAACATCTTTTTTTTCATGTACGACGAGGTGCTCGAACCTCATGGTGGATATGACCTCTACAGGAAATTCAGTGGGAAAACTATTTGAAACTCCACACTGCCAAAACAAATTGATGATGAATTTTTCAGCTCAGTTCTTGTATTGAATTACAAAGTCTATTAGCAAAAGAAACTAAAGGGCGGATTACGATATGATTCAACAGAAGAGTATAAAAAAGAGGAAGAAAGTCCCTTTGAACCTTGCCATTGAGCCTCTGAGAGGGTGGAAGCTATGGTTTCTACAAATTCGCGGAAAGTTTTAACATCAAGACTTGACAGAGGGTTGGGTTAAACGAGAGACCCCTAAATGTATTCACTGAACATAAAGAATCCAGATCTTTTAAAATGCAGAACATCTTCCAGGTTTCTACCAAGAAGAGTGATGGGATATTAAAAGTCCTTAAGATTATTGGCTCTCCTCAAGATTTGCAAGGCAATAAGAAGTAAATTGATGTAAGTGATAAGAAAAATCATCCCCCCTCCTTTTTCATTATTAATGACCAAATATTATTAAATCAATAATTTTGGTGATGATCTGAACAGGTTATTAAATATCATGAATTATTCACCTTAAAAGTTGATCAGAGCCATGAAAATAATTCAAGTTAATGGGAATCTTTGGATCTCTCACGAAATATCCAGTCATTGACAAAACATCTCTGTTAGGATTTTTGGAACGTGAAAACGCAGAGACCACAGATGTCCTCAAGGAAGAGAACAACATTCCTTGCTGGATTACAGGAAATTAAAAAACCAGATATCCATCATCAAAATAATGGGCGATTAAAGAGACCAAGAAATAGGTGCCAATGGTTACAGGGAATTCATTTCTTCCCACTCCTGCCCCCGTCCACCCCCCCCCCCCGCCCTTCAATTAATACTGCACCAATAGTTTCAGAAACCTCACAAAATCGGGACGCCAGCCATGGATTTGTCAATGCTGGGTGTGCCTCCAGCACTGGGGAGTTGGGCATAAAGCAATTAGTGGGTGGCTCTCGGCCAGGAGCACTATCTATTCCAATTACTTTGCCTTAAGCAAGGTGTGTGTGCAAAAGAGTATTTTGTCCAGAGGTTATACAATACGAGGCAGTGGAATGTGATTTAATTTAGAAGGGACAGGGAAACAGGAGAGAAGGGTTGGGGGTGGGGTCCAGGTCAGGCAAAGAAGGTTTGATGGCTTTGACCCCTTGTGAAATCTTCGTTACCATCCTTGGGAACACTGACACAAACAGACCACGGATCCCAGCTGTCATTGAAACTGAAGGCAAACAGATACCCCACTGCCTCTCTCTTCGCATACCTTCTCCACTGCAGGCTTCCTGCTAAACCAGGATCATGCCAAAAAGCATTATCCTGTGGTAGAATTTCCCAATATGAAAGTGACTCCATTACTGAAGCGTTTAATGACACGCACTTTTTTTTTTTTTCTTTTTAACCATTTAATGCAAGGTGAGCCCTGAATACTAATGGAGAAAAAGAAGCCACAGCCAACACAGCCAACAAGGGATTTAGGCTTTCTTTTTTTTTTTTTTTTTTTTTTTTGCAAAACCAGACAGGTGGGTCAGGACCCGGGCAGAACCTGGAAAACAGGAATGGAAAGGAGCTTCCATGTTTAGAAACGAGGGGTAGAGGGGCGCCTGGGTGGCGCAGTCGGTTAAGCGTCCGACTTCAGCCAGGTCACGATCTCGCGGTCCGTGAGTTCGAGCCCCGCGTCGGGCTCTGGGCTGATGGCTCAGAGCCTGGAGCCTGTTTCCAATTCTGTGTCTCCCTCTCTCTCTGCCCTTCCCCCTTTCATGCTGTGTCTCTCTCTGTCCCAAAAATAAATAAACGTTGAAAAAAAAATTAAAAAAAAAAAAAAAAAAAAGAAACGAGGGGTAGAGGTTTGAGGCAGTCTGCGGAGGGGTGAAGAGGGCCAGCACCAGGATCGGGGTTCAGATCAGGGCTCTATCTTTCACTAACTGTGGGATCTTGAGCAGTTTACCTAATTTCACTCAGTCTCCAGATTAATGACAAAATATACCTCCAACAGCGGTCGCGGGCTGGATCTTAATGGCTGAATTTCCACAAGCCAGCACTCAGCAGCTCCTGAGCCCGAAGCCAGGCGCTGAGCGTTCATTCCCTCGGCACGTGCTGAGTGAGTCCCTCCTAGGTCTCCTTCACTGTTCTTGCACACGGGTCCAGCGATCATGACCTTTACAGACTAGTCACGGGAAATGATAATAAACAAGCCAAAAAAAAAAAAATACTCATGATAACTTTCAGGTCAAAATAGCCACTATAAAGAAAATAAAACAGGAAGTGTGAGAGCAAGTAATCAGAAGGGGGACAATTTTCACTTCAGACATGAAAGATTAGGGGAAGCTTCCTGCTGGGGGGTGAGGGGGGAGGGTGGGTCAAGCCTAAGCTGGAGCTTGGGAAGTCCATGGGTGTTAGAACAGGAAAGTGGGTTCGAGACCCTTCTAAGATGAGAGAATTGCAAAAGCAAAGGCCCTCCATAAATGCTGAGGATGATAATAGTAATGATTATGATTTTTTATTCAGTTCGAGTTGGGACATTTAAGATCAGCCCCGGTGGAAACTTGTCTTTTTTTTTTTTTAATTTTTTTTTTAATGTTTATTTATTTTTGAGACAGAGAGAGACAGAGCATGAATGGGGGAGGGTCACAGAGAGAGGGAGACACAGAATCGGAAACAGGCTCCAGGCTCCGAGCTGTCAGCACAGAGCCCGACGGGGGGCTTGAACCCACGGACCGTGAGATCATGACCTGAGCCGAAGTCGGATGCTTAACCGACCGAGCCACCCAGGCGCCCCATGGAAACTTGTCTTTTGAGGGAAGCAGATGCATCGGGCACAACATGTTCCCCCCACCCCCACCCCAGAGAGGCCGTTTCTGAGCACCCCTTCCCCCAGCTGGGGCTGAGGCAAAAGGCTTCATTTCATTACTTCTCAGACTCATTGGGAAGGGGGCTGCCATCCATTTACCCCCAAGACTAGAATTATTTGTACGACCACAAGATGGCATTGGAGGTGGTCCAAGCACATAGGCAAAGACTCATTGGCAGTTAAATCATGCGAAGACATAACAGTAAGTAAATATGCCCAGAGAGGGAATTTTAGCCATCCAAGGACACAGAAAAACCACAGCCCTGGCCTCAATACTGCATTCCTCATATATCTAACCCATGTTCTTATGCTATAGGATAAACGACATAAATCAAGAGACTCTTGGGATAGATCAGGAATAAGCCTGCGATAAATTCTGTTAAACTGACTTGTCAGTGCCTTGCCTGGAAACTTCAATTCTTTTTGGAAATTAAAAAATATTATTGAATGATGTGGCAATGTGGCAGGAACTGAGAAGGAAATTCTCCCCGGAATTTCTACCTAACTTTCGAGGAGGTTAAATAATCGGAGACAAGTCAGTGTTGCGGAGCTCCGTCGCGTGTTGGATTCAAATGGGATAAAAAGAACTTTCTTTTCTACGTGCCCCCCCCCCCCGCCCATTTACAATTTTGCTAACTTACAGACAGTATGCAGCTGCCCACCTCCGTCTTCTTTAGTCGTTGAGTTACTAATTGCTGGCACAGGGCACAAAGAAACCACTAAGTAAATATTAGCTGAACCAACGAAGACTACATGAAATCTCATAAATTTGTTACATATGGTAACTATATATATATTTTTAGTGTTTTCTATGTGCTAAATGTTTTATACAGATGATCTGACTTACTATGTCACAGGTAGGCTTTACTGTATTTTGCAGATGAACGAGCTAAGCCTGAGCAATGTTCGATAGTCAACCAACACTGATTAAGCACCGACTATGTGCCAGGCACACATAGCTAGTAAGTAGCTATTTAGGGCTGGCTTTAAATTCTACCCTCTTAACTACAATGCTCTGCTGGTTCTGAACGGAGGGTTCTGGAAGTTGAGCTTACCAGTATCTACATCTGACTTAGCTTCCAAACGATTCCCGGGAACATCAGCATCAGGCAGACACAGGAAAATAGAGGATTCTTGCTGTATACGTTCCCATCATCAGCAATATCATATTTTTGCACAGCCACGCATGTGCATCTAAAAAGCAACACTATTCATGGTCTGGCCTATGTTTTTCATTAAACCTAACAAGCATTTTCATTACAACAGGCAGGCCAAGCTTTAGAGCAACGATTTTCCATCTGGTAGCCAGGCATTAGGACACATTTTAAGCAACTAACTGGACACACTGCATGGATCCCTTGGGCCCGATTGAAACTGGAAATAGAACAAGTATGATCTGGGAGTCTGGAGGCAGCATTTCTAGGTTGAGAGATAAAGGCCAAAGGAGTTGGGGCTCTTTCCTGCACTCTGCCTGCTCAGGAAACCAGAGTTGCTGTTAACAGTCACGACGGTATTATACCGTCCTTGGTTAGGCACCTCAAACTTTTCCCCTGACAGGCTGGGCAGTCGCACCCCCTTACTTTCTTTGGGAAAAGAACTGGAACAGCCTTGGGAATGAAATATAGCAAGAGAATTATTACTGTCTGTCCCCAGGTGGTCATTTGAGTGGGTTTAAATCGGTGGTTCTCAACCATGGGCAATTTTGCCTCCCAAGGGATATTCGACAATGTCTGGAAACATATTTGATTGACTAAGGTGGGGCTAGAATCTGGTGTTTTGAGGCTAGGAATACTACTACACATCCACACCTCACAGGGCAGCCTTCCACAACAGAGAATCACACGGCCCCAGATGTCAGCGTCATGGTGGGGAAAACCGGCTCGAAAGATAATGATGTTCCTGAAAACGACGCCGACGGTCAGATCTCCTACGTGTTCAGCGGTCAACTCAGAGTTACCCCTTTGCCGATTAGTTGTCACGCGCCATCATTTACATCTCAAATGAACTCCCAAACTACCTTTATTTTACGGGGGAAGAAAATCCAGACTCTGAGCTGCCAAGTAAGTCATACAAGGTCACCAACCAAGGATATAGCAAAACAGGGATTTGAACCCAGCTCACCATGACCCCAGGACTCTTAAGCACTAGACCGTGTGCTGCCTGCTTTTGCTCCTGCTCACAGGTGTGGCTGGGCCACTCTGGTTCCAAAGACCTTCCCCAGGCTCACAACGAAATGAAGACTTCAAGTCCTTGCCGAACGGTTGTTGACCACCGCCCTGGAAGCAGCCCTTTCTCCCCTTTGTATCTTTTCCCGGTGGATGATGAGGTAACAACCCTCGGCTCACCACTCTTATGTTGTAACGAGTGCACGGTCGTTCTCAACCCGGGGTGATTTGGGCTCTTAGGGAACATCTTTGGTTGTCACGCCTTGGGGTGGAGGGAAGGAAGACGCTTCAGGTGTCTACTGAGTGGAAGCCAGGGACATCGCTGAAGATTTCACACTGCATGAGAAGACCCTCCCACACACAGCAAAAAGATTACCTGGCCCCCAAATATCCTGAGGTTGAGAAACCCTACAGTAGAAGCAAGGTTCAAACTCAGGACTTGGGGAGCGAACCAGATTTTATGCAGTGGGAATTTGTTGTTGATGTTGTTTCTTTTCTTTTCCTTAGAAGAAATTTTTTCTAATGTCTATTTATTTTACGGGGGGGGGGGGAGGGGAGGGACAGAGAGAGAGAAAGAGAGAGAGAGAGAGAGAGAGAGAGAGAGAGAGAGAGAGAGACAATGAATCTGAAACAAGCTCCAGGCTCTGAGCTGTCAGCACAGAGCTCGACGCAGGGCTTGAACTCACAAACTTCTAGATCATGACCGGAGCTGAAGTCTGACACTTAACCGACTGGGCCACCCAGGTGTCCCTGTTCATGTTTCTTTGCCTCTTATCCATTCACACGGCTTCTGGCAATAGCTTCCCATTCAGAGCCCACGCAATTTTGGGGGGAGCTGGCTAACTCCCTCACAGCTCAGGGATGGTATGTCCTAGACGTGCCTCATCAGAGCATCTCATTTCTCTGGAGAATGTGGTTGATTGAGCCCAATTTCAGCACAGCCAGATATCATGAGATGGCACCCGAAAGTCCTGAGAGAGAAGCCAGCTCCTTGAGTCCAGACTTACTCCTGAGAAGACATAAAGCTGTGTCTGCCAGAGGGCCACCTGGTCACCGTGAGGGAAGGGACAGCTCAGGAAGGAGCCAACGCAGTAGAAGTGGACCAGAAAAATGCACAGAGAGGAACGAAGCCTTTGCGATACAATCTGAGGTCTTGAAATAGCAACATCTGAAGCCACTTTATCCTGGACCTTTGCTTTACATGAACCAGTAAATTGCCTCATTGGTTAAACCATTTTGGGCTTCATTTCCTGCCTCCTACAACTGGAAGGGGCCCAGTTGATACGCCTCACTTTGAGGTAATAACGCAAGTGACTTTCCCTGGAAAACAAAAATAAAAAGGTATCTGCAAATCCCTTTGCATTCACTACCAGAGATTTCACAATGCAATATGTAAATCTGCGGAAAATTCTGGAAGGCAGAATTTCCCTGACAAAGGGATATCTAACAGAACAGCCACTGGCTATTCATAACACGAGCAAAAGCTGGCAGTCCTGATTTCTGGAAGTCAGGTACAGAGAGCTATAGGTTTCATCTATCTTGTCAAGAGTCTAGGTGTTCTGGGAGAGCTGTAGCATTTTTGACGCCTGTTATAATGACATCCATGATGCAGATGTATATGTCAGGCTCTCAGCTGACTCGAGAAAAAAGTGAGCACAGCGCTGTGGGAAGAAAGGCCCACGAATCGACTCTCGGGTCAATTTGGAAACGGCGCTGGGCATCACTTAAAGGGAGAAACATTCTAACTTGCCCCAAGCCTGGTACCCACGCGTTAGACTTTGTCGCAGGTGCAGAATCTAGCAGGCGTTGCTCAAGGGCTATCATGACAATGATCCCACGGTGTGGCCCACGTTCCAGAAGGGGCAAGCGAGATGTTTTTTTTGGGGGGGGGGGCCCTGAGCAAATATTTTACAAGTTGTAATAGGACATGGTTTTGAATGAGAATAGACATTAAAAGCCAGCATGTGAAACCCGGGATTTAGTGAGTTTTATTACTGAGTACCGGGGTCAGGAAATGTTTTCTGCAAAGGGGTAGACAGCAAATATTTTCAGAATGTGGATGAGACAGCGTCGACGAAACTACGCAACTCTGCCATTGTTGCGTGGAAGCATCCAGAGACAATACAGCAACAGATGGGCGTGGCTGTGTCCCAACAAAATTTATGTACGAGAACAAGCGAAGGGCCAAATGCGGTCGGAGGGCTACACATCTGTCAATCCCTGGCTTCATAGGAAACTAAGGTAAAAAGAAAAGGAGTTTAAAATTTTTTGATAGAATACAAGTGGTACAGTAAAAATACGAGGCTGAAAATATACAATATCTGGCTCTCCGTGGCAAAAGTTTGCCAAGCCTTGGTCAAGCCCTATTCACACACGAAGTTTTTTTCTTGCCAGTAGGACGTCTAAAATGAACACAATATAATTAAGACAGTTTATCATCAGTTGCGCCGTCCTAGGATGTCATTTTTACCACTGTTTCTCAGATCCTTTTCCCATTCTGTCCTCATGCAGTATTTTCTCTCTACCTAGGGCTTAAAAATAAGTTTTTAAAAAATACAGCAATCTACAAATTACAGCTGGGAGAGAAATGTTCCCGAGAAGTGTTTCAAAAGGAACTAATGACATAGCATGTGATAGTCAAACATGATGCAAGGGAATAGAATCTCCTTTTTCCCATGGCTAACATTTATCCCCCAGGTAATACCTTGTTTGTGAGGCTGTCTCGAGGGAGAAATAGACTAGGAACCCACACACGTTCTTTGTCAAACAGATCAGAATCAACAACTAACACAAGACTGAAGGTGACTCGTGTAATGCCCTCTGGTAAGCAGGGCTACGGTAGACAGTAAATCTTGGCTTTGAATTCTGGTGGAAGCTTCAGTTGACGCTGGACTCAGTTTACATATCAACCAAATGGATGTGACAATACGGGATGGTAACGAGGTTGCTTCCAATTCTACTAAGGTCTCTCTGTATCGAATTAGAATTGACGTCAAGAGGCCCTCCCCTGGTGAACCAACAGACGCACTGTTTTTTTTAACATAGTCTCTGAATATCAGAGTTGTACTAATGAATTGCTGTATCCACATGAGGTGGAAATGTTGTGTTTGTCTCGACCGTGTCTCATTTCCTCCTGGGTATTTGTGGTTTTTCAAAAATCCAACTTAAGGGCATGGAAGGATCTTCCCACGAGCGTGATTGCTTTGCACCTAAAGTATAATCATATCGCAAAATTTAATAAGAAAAAGCAGCATATAAATGGATGATTGAAGTAGCAGGTAAATTTCAAATATGACCTAAACCACCAGTGAGCAAAGCGACTTGAATCTATGGCTCCAGCGCTCTCGGCTTGACAGGCATTCCACATGAGATGAAAAACTGGGAGGGAATACAAACTGGAGAGAAATGCCTGGTGACCACAGAATTCCTTCCAGGGGACCATGTCCCGCAGACCTCAGGACTCCCAGTGTTGCCATCATATGAGTACCTCCCAGACTGGTGTTTTTCCTTTAAATAAACTCACTTCTTAAATAAATGTATTCGAACAGTACATTTTATATCAGAAGTGCCAGTGACAATCTAGTGATAGTAGCTGCACAATTGCTGATTTGATCTGGCCCTCGTTTTACATGAATATTACACATTAAATACATGACACTGAAATTGTTACCGAAATTTACCTGTGTACCATTAAAAAAAAAAAAGTGCCACCGTGTACCATCAGGGATTCGCATGTCTTCCGAAAAACTCTACAGGAATATAAAAATTCGCGCATGTAAACATTTTATTCGCTATGGTAAGCAATTTATTTGAATTAAATATTAAATGGCGTCGGGGGTGTATGTGTGTTTTGTTATATGAAAACATGACACGCTTCAGACAAACCAGCAAACAAAAAAGTGGAGTTAAGCTACAGAAGGGGCCCACACCGTGTGGCGCTTGAGGGGTGTGCAAACACAGCATTAGTGACTTATTACCTCAAACTACAGGCTCGACAGAGCCTTTGTTTATTCTGCAAATCCAAGGCAAAATTATTGCCACAAGTTATCTTAAGGGGCTGAGGAAGCCACCCAAAGTGCACCTGTGTTTGTGGGCCTGGGGTCCCTGGAGAACACCGATTCGAGTGATCCTGTCAGGTAGACAAGTGGTGTTCCTCAGCCTTAAAGAGGTGTTCTCCGGGGCGCCTGGGTGGCTCAGTCGGTTAAGCGTCCAACTTCGGCTCAGGTCAGGATCTCGTGGGTCATGAGTTCGAGCCCCGCATCGGGCTCTGTGCTGACAGCTCAGAGCCTGGAGCCTGCTTCAAATTCTGTGTCTCCCTCTCTCTCTCTGCCCCTCCCCTACTTGGGCTCTGTCTCTCTCTCTCACTCTAAACAATGAACATTAAGAAACAAAAGAGGGGTTCTCCGTGCCAACCCAGGGCAAGGCTCACAACTGCACCCTACTACTTAAAATCCTTAAATTGGAAGGAACTTTTTATTCTGCATCTTGGCCTTCAAATACCTGAGCACCTGTCCCTCCTCCCTCTTCCCCACCTCCATCTACCCCATTCACTAACCCCAGACAAAGTGGCCTACTCCACACCCCTACACCTTCCTCAGCAGCACCTGTGCCCTTGCTGTTTCCACTGACCAGAAGGTTCCTTCCTTGTCTTCATCTGGACAGCTCCCTCTCACTCTTCGGGACTCGTCTAGAATATCACCTCATCAGAGACTTCTCAGATGGCCCTCCATCCTATGATCTGGCTATATCTTTATAGCTGTCATCACTGCTGAAAATCATATTTATTTGCTTACATGGTTAATGTCAGTTTCCCCAACTGGGCCGTGGGTCCCTCAAGGGCAAAGTTTCCCTAGTCAGTTAACACAGGCACATTCCACTCCCACGTGTCCTCAAGGACATTTTTCTTCTTAATATATACATACATATATATATATTTTCAGTTCATACATAATAGAATGACATTTATAGATCTGCAGTTTGCTACGTAACGTAACTAAGAGAAGGGAGTGGTGCCTCTATTCGGTGGTTTCTGTGTGCGTGTTTTCTCAGGTGAAATGGATCTGTACATAGACAGCCTTTTCATTTCACCCTTCAGTATAATTTATGTACATTTTTATGATTTCCTTACTCGTATAAATGTTTTGTATCTGAAAAAGTTATCTGGGCATTACATAGAAGACTTGCTTAAGCTTATAAAGTTGAAGCGTAATCATTGAATTTTAGGAAGATTAATGGTTAAGCTTCTATAAAATACTACGTTTGAGCAAACTTCATATTGGCCAGGAGAAGGATGTGTGCTGTGAATGCCATCGTTTCGAACTGACAGTTAATGTTTAACATTCCCAAATTGTGTTTTAAGTGTTTGATGCAATTTGTAAAAAAATGTTCACTTTCAATGTTGTTTAAATTTAATATACAGTTTATACTTAAAATGTAAAAAAAAAAAATGTATCCACAGTGCCAAGCATAGTGCCTGGCATGGGACAGATGTTCCAGAAAGACTTTCTGAATAAATGAATGGATTTTAGGAAGCCTGGCTTTCCAGGCCATGGAAAAATCCAGATTTGTCACTTTCTATCATGGAACAAAATGTATATTCTCTTCTGCCTGGAAGTTGAAAGAATTCTGTTAACCAAAAGAAAAAAAAATTCCCATTTCTATACGTGTCACTGCTGGGTTAAACAACCTCACTTCATTTTTTTTTTTTTTTTCCCCTCTGTGTGGGCTTTGCTTGGGCCCCACAGATATACCACGCATGTTTTATGAGCTAACATTTATTTTAGACACTTTGGCCCATTGGACATGATCTCGTAAGCCCAAACTCTCAGCTGACATGCTGTTGAACATAATGGGGAGATTTAAAAAGGTATCGCGGAGGAGAAGGGTGGATTGCAGAGCGCCAGGGGCAACAGGGAGGAGATTGAGACGAGCCTCAGCTTCACACTGCTCTCCCTGTGGCTCAATGTGCAGTCTAGATGCACCCCTCCCTTCTCAGGCGAAGAACCACCTAATTGCTATCCTTGGAACCCAGTGTCCCAATAAAGCTGGAAGCCGGAAGCCGAACGGCAATATTCCACAAACAGAGCTGGAAACTCTGATCTAGGTGAGTGGCAGTGGGGGTGCGGAGCGGCGGGGGGGGGGGGGGGGGTGTCTCTGAGTTGCTGTGTGGTATTCTGGATGGAATCCACAGGTCTTGGAAATTCCAGAACACTCTCTTCCTTAGACAGGGTCTTCGATGAATTATGGAGGCTAAGTTGTTGCTGGGCATAAATCAGACATTGAAAAAATGCCATACCTCAATCCATAGTGGAATTCACATAGGAGAGAGGGAAAGTTTTAAAGATTTCTGACAGCCATAAAATCTCCATTTAGATAGAAATCTTAAAAAAACACAAAACGTATCTAGTTATTCATTTGCACTTTGGGGACAAAGCTGTCAATTCCGCAGAACAAAGGGACCTGTGTACCCGTGGACGGAAGGGTTAAAGTTGGAATCCTCATTCAACTCAAATCAAACATTCACTCAATGCCAATATTTTGCTGGCGTTCTAAGGGACAGAAACAAACAGGACCTCAGGACCTTGGAATTCTTCCTTCACTGGGCTCAAGAAAATTAGTCATTGCAATTTCCGGCTGTGATGATTTCCTTAATGCCTGTCATGGCCCGTGGACTGTAAGTTCCATGAGGGCAGAAATATATCTGTCCTGTTCACTTTCAAATTCCCAGAGTCGAACCCAGTGCGCAGCACGTAGTATGTTCCTAAATAAAAACTTGAAGTGAGTTGAAATGAGTCCCAGTACCTGCCCTTAAGCAGCTCACTGTCCAGTAGGAAACAGATAATAACATAAAGGCATTGTAGCAACAGGTGATGCAGGTTAGGGCAGCACTATGCACAGTATACCGTCAGACAAAAGATGAGGAAACTCGATTCAGCTGGACAAGACGGGGTCATGGAGTGCTTCCAAGAGGTGATGGAGTCTAAGTAAATTTTGAAGGTAATGCCAGACAGAACAGCTGGGGAAAAGGCCCCGAGGAGAGACGTATTTTGTTCTTCTTCCTGGAGCCTTAGTCCAAAAATTACTGAAGTGGCCTATTATCAAAATGGCAGGTACAAAGTCTTTGGCCAAGCTAAATGCCAAAGGGATTTACCTATCCTCAGGTAAACCTACCAGCAGAGATGGGGTCTGCAGCCAATATGACAATGTATTAGAGCCACTTAGGTCCCCGTCAATCATCGATTGAATAGACCTACTACTTTTTTCTCTAAAAAAGAGGCCAGAAGAAGCCATTAAAATACATGTAAGAGAACAAAAAAGACAAAGTCCCTTCCAAAAGCTCTATTGAGAGCTATGAGTCCTTGCAAGTCCCAGTTCTGGAACTCTCTTTTATAAGAGACACAAGTGAGAAGGATGTTATGAATTAGGCTGTACACTAGGCAAAACGGGAGGGGTACCCAAGATGTAATTAAAACTTCCATGTACAATCTTTAAAAACTGTGCCCACAGCTAGAGACTGAGGTTCTTGCATCAAGAGTGTGAGTTATAGGGGCGCCTGGGTGACTCAGTCCGACTTCAGCTCAGGTCACGATCTCAGGGTTCATGAGTTCGAGCCCCGCGTCAGGCTCTGTGCTGACAGCTCAGAGCCTGGAGCCAGCTTCAGATTCTGTGTCTCCCTCTCTTTCTGCCCCTCTCTTGCTCGTGCTCTCTCTCATTCATAAATACACATTAAAAAAAAAAAAAAAAAGAGTGTTAGTTCTAGCAAGCCAGATATCAGAACTAAGCAACAGTATCTGGGGGTAAGGATCCAAGATGTACAAATCACAAATGGCCGCGGAGATCCCTAAGGGTGTGTGGTAACCAACTTCGCAAGTAATTATCTGTCTTCGGAAAACTGTATACTCAGGCAGGACAGGTACAGGTTTGGCCTTGGGAGCTGAAGATTCTCTTGGAAATATCTCTTGGAGTAGCCATTGGTTGCCTCGGAAGAGCTGCCGATCCCGTACGAAAGAATTTCCCTTTCCCATGGAGCTCAAAATTTCTCTCCACAAAGCTTATTTCTCAGAAAAGAACGTGAGCCTTAGCCCACATGGGGCAGCCGATCTTACGAATCCTTTCCCACCAGATATCCACGTGGACCGCTTCCTCACTTCCTTTGCGGCCTGCTCATAGGCCCCTTTCTTCGCGGAGCCTTCCCTGGCCATCCTATCTCACACCGACCCTCCACCCTGACCCCTGACTCTTCTACTCTCTCCTTTGTTTTCTCTTTAGCATTTACCACCGAACACACTATGTATCTGTTTCTCTTTATTTTCTTTCTGCTACACTTGAAGTAAACATTCGTAGGCAGAAATATTTGATTGATTGATTGTTATATCCCCAGGTCCTGAGAGGAGTACAGGCATAAGGTAAGTACTAAATACAGGCGGCCCTCGCTTTGTACGGCATCTCAGTGACCCTGGGCCTGGGCCAAGTGAAAACAGGGTACCAGCACCCACAAGTGTCAGTTAACATGCAAAGCAGGGGCACCCGTGTGGCTCAGCCGGTTAAGTGTCCGACTTTGGCTCAGATCGCGATCTCGAGGTCCGTGAGCTCGAGCCCCACGGTGGGCTCTGTGCCGACAGCTCAGAGCCTGGAGCCTGCTTCAGATTCTGTGTCTCCCTTTCTCTCTGCCCCTTCCTCCACTCACACCCTGTCTCTCTCTGCCTCTCTCTGTCTCTCTCTCTGTTAAAAGAAATAAATAATATTAGGGGCACCTGAGTGGCTCAGTTGGTTAAGCATCCAACTTCAGCTCAGGTCATGATCTCACGGTTGGTGGGTTGGAGCCCCGCATTGGGCTCTGTGCTGACAATGGCTCAGAGCCTGGGGCCTGCTTCAGATTCTATGTCTCCCTCTCTCTATGCCCCTCGCCCGCTCATGCTCTGTTTCTCTCTGTCTCAAAAATAAACATTAAAAAATTTTTTAAATAACATTAAAAAACCATGCAGCAAGTTGACTATAAAGAACTAGATGGATGGAACTGTTCCATACTCCTACGTGATGGGCTGGGCAGTTCATTATTTCCTCTATAATACATTGTTCCCGACGGGAAATTCCTCCAACAATCGCTTACAGAGGACCGATAATGGACATATTTTGGGAAAATCTATTCAGGCCATCTTTCCATCCTTCTTTTGCTCAAAATTGTTCATCTATAAGCAGAATATGCCCCATAAGCAAACAGGAACACATTTAGTCAACAAATTTGTTATGTGTTCTCTGTACGAACAATAGCACCATTCGGTTTTTAGCTAATGACATATTCTTAGGCTGCATCTCAACAAAACTAACGCAAAATAGTGAACATCTCAGTGGAAGAGGAAAAGTAACACACTAAGTCCACGTGAATGTCCAAATTGCTGTAAACACTCTTAATATGATATAATTCTAGCACAAAAGTAATTGGAAGATTTCTCCGTAATTCGTCATAAAGCAATTTACCCAATATATAAACCCTTGTTCATAATTCCAGGGCCTGGAATTAACCAGAATTGCTGAAATGAATATCTTTAGGGTAATTGCTATGTATCCCACCATTCTTTGCTTTTCCCGAATTATAAGATTTTCATAGTTATGGAGGTGATATTATCACTTGTGATCAATTTGATTAATGTTTATTCTGTGAGAGGCACTATGAAAAACATCCTAACCCATATTATCTTCTTTAATTTTTATAATATTTTATTGCTTTTTTAAATCAGAGAAGTCTAAAAAACAAAATAATGTCAAGAGAGCTTACAATTTCACCTGAGATAAATCAGAAGGCATTAAAAAACAGAAGTAGGTAAAAAAGACAATAAATGCTTGCAGTTAAAAACTTCAAGTAGAAAGGTAAGACAAGTTGGAGAAAAAAATACATCCAAGCAACAGTATTCCTTCTTCGCAAAGGCAATCACTGCTACCTGGAGGTTCTTATGGTCCCTTCCAGCAATAACAAGAAACAAAATTCCACAAGGCCTCTGATTAGAGTCTTTATAACAATCTTTTTAAAAATTTTTTAATGTTCATTTATTTTTGAGAGAGAGAGACAGAGTGTCAGCAGGGGAGGGGCAGAGAGAGAGAGAGGGAGACACAGAATCTGAGGGAGGCTCCAGGCTCTGAGCTGTCAGCACAAAGCCTGACGCGGGGCTCGAACCTACGAACCGCGAGATCATGATCTGAGCCCAAGTTGGACGGCCAACCAACTGAGCCACCAAAGCACCCTGAGTCTTTCCAACAATCTTATCAAGCAAGTACGACAGTTATGTCCAATTTAAATAGGAGGAAACTGACCCTTCAACCTGTTAAGTAATTTGCCCAATGCCTCACAGCTGGTAAAAATGATAAAAACCGGATTTGAACCTGGTCTTCCCACTTGGACACTTGTTTGTTCTTTTCATCAGGTTACCTTATTACATCCGAGAGTCATCTCTTGGCTTTGTGACATGGGCAGCAATGAAAGGAAAGTGGTTATGTTGGCTAAGCGACACTAACCTTCGTCAGAGGGGCCAAACGAATACTAATATGAGGTTTCAAAATAACTTTTTGCAGTAGTATTAATTTGGAGATTACTTCCAAGCCCCCATAACATGTGCTAGGTATACCAGTGATGTCTTACTTGCCTAGGGAAGGTAATATTTTGGTGCTACTTAAGTAAAATTAAGTTGATATACATGTGTAGGGACAGGCTCACAAATGCTAAGTCACCATATCCAATCCAACAGACTCCTCACTGTAAATGCAAACACAGTAAAGAATTCAGCTGATTAACTATATAGAAATTTGGACGTAGACGGGAAACCTGTTTGATATGCTCATTTTACAGATGTAAGGATAGGGCGCCCACCGTGGTCATTTTGCTGGCCAGTTGGAAGAACGGGAAGAATGTTCTGGCCTCTGAAACCCCTTCGCTGAGTTTTTGCTGAGTTACCACCCCTAAGTGTCAGGTCCCTGGCCTGGGCTCAATCTAATCGAGCACACCCCGTTTCTAATATTTCTATCAGAGAAGAATTTGAAGTTTAGTGAAACTATCCAATACAACATTTAACAAGATTTGGTGTGGACAATTTCTTAGGAATTATTGCCTTAAGTACCCGGCAGTTTTGCATAATGGGCTTTGTGATTTTATAGATGAAAGCACAGGTTTCTCAATCCCGTGTAAAATCAACTCTCACCAAATAGATTCTTTCACATTTAGGTAGCTCCTGGTTTCCAACTTTGTTCCGTGTAACTCTTTGGGACTGCCATTTTGTGGAAAGGCCATCTAGGCGCATACGACCAGAAGACAACCTTGAAGAGGTTTAAAAAATTAGTCCAGCTAACACAATGTTTTCCAAAAATAATGTACTTTTGCTAAAAATGTAAAATTAACATCAAATGAAGATCTCTTAAGAAGCTCTAAAATTGAAATGACTATGTTAGTGGCTTATAGTAGGTACTCGACGCAATCAGTGTGTTCTACACAGGTAATTACTTTTACTACTAATGGTGCCTCCCACTCAGTGAGAAAGATAAGAGGTTCCAACTCTACTTAATCACGAGGCTTCTTCGTTATTGCCCCACCACCTACTGGGTAAAACAATTCACTTGCTCTATTCAGCAACTCTCACAAATGAGAAAAATTTATGAAAGTGTGAGCAGAATGGGACATATTTAGCATGTAAAAGGAGATTACCTACTTGATTTAAAAAATAAATAGATGATTCAGATACTCATGTGGATCATCTTGAGTTAAGGTCTTTCTGGAAAAGTTTTATTTTCTTAACGTTGAAGCTGGTTTGCAACCATTGTCCAGTTCCGCGTGCCTGGAGACTAGACGGAGGTGTTGAAAGTGGCAGGAGGGTGGGGGATAGAATTAGATGAACATGGTGTCAGGGATGGGTGACCTTGGGTACGTGACCATCTTCTCTGAGCTTATTTTCTTATTCGTGTCATAAGGAATAAGAGCAATAGTATTGGTTGAGTTCTTATTTAATTTTTTTTTAATCTTCATTTATTTTTGAGAGAGAGAGTGTGAGAAGGGGAGGAGTAGAGAGAGAGGGAGACACAGAATCTGAAGCAGGCTCCAGGCCCTGAGCTGTTAGCACAGAGCCCGACGCGGGGCTGGAACTCACGAACTGTGAGATCATGACCTGAGCTGAAGTCGGATGCTCAACCGACTGAGCCACCCAGGCACCCTGTTGAGTTCTTATTTAAAGTCTGTGCTGCTGTAAGGCATCTCTGTGTTCCTGAAAGCCACCATGATAATCCACATTGCACAATAAAAACCCCAGAGCTTACAGGAAAAATGGACTCAGGAACACAATGTCTATGTCAATGACAAATAAAGACAGGGACCTAATAAAAACAGTAGCATGCTTTTATACACGTTAAATGGTTAAAATAGAGAAGTACGATAATAAATATGGCACTTTGCCTTGAAAAAGAGTTATGGAAGCAGATGCCAGAAGGGTTCTGTGTGTCCCTATGACACGGGAGGAGGAAGGTTATCTGAAATCCAGGAGAGTTGAAACACCGGATATGGGTGGGCTTGGCTTGTAGCATACCTGGCGAACTGAGGGAGCGGGTAGGTGTTTGAGATATGTGTGTGTTCACCTCCTGTGTATTTCTCCGTGGCTCAGTTCAGCTGGGTGCAGTTTTCTGTGTTTGTCTAGTCTTTCCCACAGGTAAAACCAAACACAGGCAAATGCAAAATCCACACTACGCTCACAATACATCAGTCGTGTTGGAAGAGACTCGTATTTTCAAAAGAAGCATTATAATAGAACAGACTCTATTATAAGGATTACATTAGCTAGCGGTGGTAAAAACATAGCAGGTATCAAGAAGTGTCATCGTCCCTTGATCTCCACGGCCACCTCCATGAAACCAGGGTCAGATTCAATCCCAAACTCACAGGGGTGGGATTTTAGGAGGTTGCCAATCTTTTCGCTGCTCTAGATCAGCAGAAAGGACACGCCTCTGAAAGGCTCTCCTACAATGTTAGTAGATGATTTGATGCATTTGTTAAGTGTTTTTACATTGTACCTTTGTCCTTGCCTACAACAACATCATTTCCTGTAAGGAGTTGAAGAACAAAGTCAGGAAACACCATCCTTTTCCTTAAGTAGAAGTTGAAAACTACTCTGTAACAAGAATATAGCTGCCCTTTGGTGGGGGGTTGGAGGTGGCCATTGGTGTTAGTATTCACAATGTTTGATTAGCCGTGGGGAAGGGCAGACTGATTATCCCCAGAGCTAGCTAGGTATGTATGTATGTATGTATGTATGTATGTATGTATTGATTGATTGTAAGTAATATCTACTCCCAATGTGAGGCTTGAGTTCATGACCCCCGAGATGAAGAATTGCATGTTCTACCCACTGAACTAGCCAGCCGTCTCCATGCCCCCAGAGCCTTTTAGTAAGTGTAATAGATAACACCTACACAAGGCTCACTGTGTGTCTGCACCATAAGAGCTCTGGATATAGTAACTCGTTTTAGATTCACTGTGCAATTGTTTTTCAAGTCTTGATGCTTCTTATCCAAGTAGGTAAATCGGTCGGTTAAGCGTCCAACTTCTGCTCAGGTCATGATCCCGCAGTTTGTGGGATCGAGCCCCCTATCGGACTCCCTGCTGTCAGCACGGAGCCCACTTCAGATCCTCTGTCCTCCCCTCTCTCTGCCCCTCCCCCGCTGGTTCTCTCTCTCAAAATAAATAAATAAACTCAAAAAAAATGTGGGTAAACTGAACAAGTTTGGAAATGTGGTCAGATTTCCAGTTAACTAGGCAGTAAGTTCTCTCTGGGCAGCAACTAGGGGCTGCAACTGGAGGAGACTTTGTAACCTAATGCTTGACCTGGGCTTTGGAATCAGACCAGGCCCACTTAACAGCTGTATGTTCTCGGACACTTGATTCAACCTCGGAGGTCCTCAGTTCCCCCTTCTCCAAGAAGGGGTTAATAAAATTATCTCTTGGTGCTGTTGAAAGAACTCTATGAGATATTGGGTATGGGGGGGGGGCGGGGTCAGTGTGGTACAGGGCACAGAATCAATGCTCTCTAAGTGGTCATTTTTATTTATGTAATTATTATCAGTTTATTGCCAGTATGGGCCCCGTTGATATTCACGCTGTCAGGCATGCTGGCGTGCAATCCAGCTGTTTGCAACAGTTCCTGGCACAGGCCAAACTTGGCATCTGAAGACTTTGGAGACTTTGCATCCCTGATTGTTCCTTTCTGTGTCCCCAATCCACAGAACTGTTCTGTCACTGCAGCATTCAGACGACTTACACATTAACCACTTCCGGCTGGACGTCATGTGAGCTGTCCACACCGTTGTCTCTATCTGTCACCCCCCATTTATTTATAGACCCGCCCAATCTGGCTTTTCCTCCCAAAGGTCTATTGCGGATGCTCTTGCTAAGTTCACCCAGGAGCTCCATGTGGTCAAGTCCAGCGGGCACTTTTTCAGCTCGTACCCAGACTCACCTCTTCCCTCTTGAAACACTCTCTTGTCTTCGCCTCCTCTCTCGAAAATCTCCCTATCCTGATTTTCTTGCAATCTCTCTGAAAGCTTATTCCGTGTCTTTTTGTGGATCCTTTCTCCTTTATAACTTTAAATATTATATTAAATATAACTTCTTCAGGGCTTGGTTTTTTTTTTTTTTTCCTTTTATAATCTCTATTTATACTCCCTTGCTGTGGTGGCATTCATTATATCCCATTTGCTAGGACTTTCAAGTTGGTACGTACAAGGATTAAGCTGGAGTCTAGATGAACACCTAATGGCATATTTCATACCTCTTGCACAGCTCAAAATTATCTCACACTTGACAGTCCCCTTCTATCATTCCCAATCTCCCTTGAGGTTAAGTGGATACCCAGGTTCTATTGATTTTACACCCCAAATGTATCTCAACCCACTCATTTCTCTGTATCTCCATTGCCGTGAGTCTACGTTATCATTTTCTTCCCACCTTCCTGCTGCAGTGGCCTCCTCGCTGGCATTTTTACATTCAGCCATATTCTACTCCCATGTATCCAGGATGATGCAGCCAGAGCAATAATTTCTAAAGATAATTTGTTTCTATAATCCCCTGATTAAAAACCCATCACTTCCCACTTCTCAGAGACCAACCATAATATTAACATGGCTACAAAATCCTGAATATGATAGAGTCTCTAGTCCACGTTTGCTTTGTACCATTTCATTTCTTTTCATTCACTCACTCATTCGTTCATTCAAGAAATATTTAATGAGTACCTATTATGTGTCAACATATTGGAATTCCTCAGACTTGGGAAATTTCTTCCAATGAACAAGTATCACTTGAAATTTTCACTTAAAAAAACTCCTAGGTATTCATTCAAAGGAATAGATAGGGCAGAAATGAAATGCTAAAATCCGCATTGTACTCTCTATTTTGAGTCATCTCCCTAATAGCAAAACTCTTTCCTCCCATGTTTTTAGATCTGTGGGGGTTTAGATCTTAGGTTTATACAATTGTCCCTTGGTAAGCATGAGCACACAGATTTTGTAGTGTAAACTTGGATTAGTAATTGATATAAGCCCTCCTCACTTCCCTCTTTCTCCCTTCTGACGTTTCCACTCTGAAACAGTCATGTAAACTCTGTGCCGATGCATTGAGTAAGTTGAAATTCCAAACATCTAAGAGGTCCGGGGTTGGGTAACAGACACTTACCCACATTGCACACGAGACACATTTCAATTTTCTGCTGCAGTACTCAGAGGAGATTAGAGTGTGTGCAAATCTGAGAAATTTCAGAAAGGACAGGGAGAGTGAACAGCTAATTTCCATTGCATCTTTGCGAGTGAATATCAGGAAATTTGTTATTAATTTTGTCCAAGGTGATGTAATCCAAACATTAGTCACCAACCTCCTTTTCAGAGATAACAAATGATCCAGTAATTGCCATGCTTACTGGCTTCTTGTCAGGCTTTGTTTTTCTTTGACCTTTATGCAGCATATAACGCGCCCACTGCCCCTTCTTGGTGACTCATCTTGGCTCCCATGTGCCTATAACCCTCCTGAGTCTTCCTCCCCTTCTGACTGGCTTTTCCATCTCTGGATCCTCCCAAGTCAGTCCTCAGTGTGGACAGGTCCGAGGGCTCTGGCCTTGTCTATCTTTCTCCAGTTCCTTTTTCTCAGAGGACTGGCTCATTCTCGCCGCTTCAAGCGTCTAGAGGAGCCCACGGCATTATCCTCATCTCCGATCTTCCTGCCAAGCTCGTGGTCCCACATTGGCACTTCCCTAGGGACTACTCCCACTTGGTCACATTATTCCTGTCCCCTCGCCTGCCTTCCCATCGAAATGTACCTCTCTATTCACCTCTGAGCCCCCGGTCTCTTAGGAATGCCAGTATTCTCCCTGATACAAATCATCAAAACTCAGAAACGGCACAGAGGGTTCTGTTTATAATCCCTTCTTTCATCAGTTCCATTGCTCTCAGAATTAAGTCCCAAATGGGTTCTGTGTCTGCACGTCCCTTTCATAACGTGACTTCTTCCAACCTTTCAGGATCTCCAACCACACAGACTTCTCTCCGTCCATCAAACGTGCTAACCTTTTCCTGACTCCGTGTCCTTGGCAAGTGCGATCTCTGTGTCTAAAATGTTCCTCTCCATGGCCTGCTTCATCCGGGTCTCCCCCACCCCCACCCCCAACCTAATCGCTTTAATAACATTTGTCTCAAGAAGCCTTCCTTCATTTTCCCATCCACCACTAGCTCGGCATCCAGCACATTCTTTCCCAGTCTCATCGTACCATGTACAACTGAGCTGTGCAGTCCGATGTTGCTTTTTCCCCGCTGGACTGTGAGCTCCATGAAGTCAAGGACTTGTTCATCTCCATATACCCAGGGCCTGGCACATGCATGTGCATTCAATAAGTCAAATACAAGGATGAATTAATGAGACCCAACTTGGGCCCGCTCTGCTAGCAGCCATACGCAGTTAGCCAGCAAGCCCTTCACTCTTCAGATCACTCTGTCCTTGCCTCCTGTCCCCGCCACCTTTCCTCCTTGCCTCCTGGCCTGCCACCTTTCCTCCTTCCCTCTTGTCCCCACCACCTTTCCTCCTTGCCTCCTGGCCCGCCACCTTTCCTCCTTCCCTCTTGTCCCCGCCACCTTTCCTCCTTGCCTCCTGTCCCCGCCACCTTTCCTCCTTGCCTCCTGTCCCCGCCACCTTTCCTCCTTCCCTCTTGTCCCCGCCACCTTTCCTCCTTGCCTCCTGTCCCCGCCACCTTTCCTCCTTGCCTCCTGTCCCCACCACCCTTTCTGTTCTTGCCCTGGACCAGGTTCTCATCATCTCTTGGCTGGATTTTTGTAATAGCTCAAGAGTCTTCCTTGAAATCTCTCGTTGCTGCAATGAATCTAGTACCTTACTGCCAGATGAACCTTCCTTGACAAAATTCCCATGGTATACCTTTGCTCGAGACTCCCTGATGGCTCTCTCCTGTCTCCAGAACAAAGTGGAAAATGTCATGGGGTCTCAGAATTGAAAGGAACCTCGAGCGTCATCTGGAAGAACCACCTCTTGCTACAAATGAGGAAGCTAAGGTCAAGACGGATTGGTGATTGTCAAAGAACACAGAACCGGTGTCTCAGTCTCCACGCAGAATGGCCTTGAGGGCTTGCCTCCTTCAGACATACCAGTGCTCTCCGCCCCCCAAATTCCCTCCCTGCTCTACCCAGCCCATTATAATCTGGTCCCTGCCTATGGAAACCAGCTTGTTCCAGTTTTCCCATGACTCTCCCAATTTGAAAATGGAGAGCCCCACATCTCCAGGGTGCTCTCGGCGCCCTGGCTACCCAGCTGGCCACCCAGTCCTGCTTTCATCTCCATTCTTGTCTCTATCAGGCCCTGACTGGCTCTCACTGGCCATCTCAGGCCTGCTTTCTGTTTCTAGAACCCGCTGTCCGAACTCATTCTCACCTAGGGCGTTTGCCCTTGCTCTGCCCCCTCTCCCTGTCTACCACACTAATTTAGCGTCCGACTAGTATCCCTCACTTGTCATCCACGTCCTTTCGTCAGCTTGGCCCTTGACTGCAAATCGCCTTTGTGTCCTTACTTTGCTCCTTCCGCTCTGGTCACACATGTGCTCACAAGTCACACTAATCACGGCAATGATTAAAATAGCAGCTGAACGAAAAAGCCGGGCCCTCTCATTCCCATTGCACAGATTATTAAAAGAGTAAAAAGGGAGATGTTTTGCTTGGAGCGGTCCATGAGCTTGACAGCGAAGAAGGCAATAATGAAAAAGTTTGAGCCTACCTGTCTCTTTTATTTATTTGCATTGCTCAATAGATTCCGATCTTACTCATTATAACAGCCCACGGCCCTTCAGGCCGAGCACATCACAGTGATCTATTGTTGGGATAAAAATCTCCTGGTGATGACAGCCAGGATTGACAGGAATGTTTAAATCCTAAACTACGCTTTGGACGACATTCAATTTTTTGTCATGAAATTTCAAAATGTGACTGGAATTTTTTTCAGAGCTTTCCACATGGAGGAAATGCCAGCCACACAGAGAACATGAAACAGCCGGGGAAGGACATTGACCTTCAAGGCCAAATCCCTTGGGAGAAGTCAGGACTCTGACCCGGGAGCTGTGGGACTTCAGACCGGTCACCTGCATCCCTCAGCCTCGAACGCTGCATCTGTGAAACGGGACCACTGACACCTCCCTCTGATGAGAACGGAGTAGCTCGTGTGCATGTGCCTTTGACACCCCACCCCCCGCCCCCAGCACCGCGTAGACATGCCCTCAATTTTTATTTACCAATATCTATGTCTTTTCACAAAACCTTTTCCACATCTGATTAGTCCTTTCTTAGAAGTCCCTGAGACTCAGACACGGCAACTGCTACTGTCTTTTATTTGTCCATTGCTTTGCAAGGTTTGTCTGGCTGTTTAGTCTGCATGCATTTGAACTTCTCAACAAACAGAAGCTTTACAAAATCCACTCTTGCCTTCACCTTTTACGTGTTTCTCTGAGGTTTCCTCTTCATACCACACCCATCTCGTTCTGCCTGGTATTTTGTGCTAGCTCATTTTCTAGGGGGTAAATGAGGTACTTCGAAAAGTCTTGGGGCCACACAGCCCAGTAAATCCTTATCCCCAGCTCCAGAGGAACCCAGAGTCCTGTAGGAAGGACAGAAATGTAAGGACATAATTTCAGCCATGTGGTAAGTTTTGTATCTGAGTACAGTAGGGGACACTGAAAAGAGGGAAACATTTCACTTCACAAGGTGTAGACAAGGAGGCCTCTATAGAGGAGGTGACATTTGATCAGAAGTTTAAAAAGATGCATAAGAGTATAAACCAAGGCTGTTAAGAAGGTAGGAAGTTATGGGGTATCTGGGTAGCTTAGTGGGTTCAGCGTCTGACTTCGGCTCAGGTCATGGTCTCACAGTTCGTGGGTTCGAGCCCCGTGTCGGGCTCTGTGCTGACAGCTCGGAGCCTGGAGCCTGCTTCGGATTCGTGTCTCCCTCTCTCTCTCTCTCTGCCCCTCCCGTGCTCGCACTCTCTCTCAAAAACAAAATAAACATTAAATTTTTTTTTTAAATAAGGCAGGAAGCTATATACATGTCATTTACAAGCCCAGACTGGTAAAGCAGAGACCACCCCTCCATTTCTTGTTTTTGCTGCCAGACTGCAGATTGCTTAAAATTTTGAAAAGTGCCTCACATTTCATTGGACATCGCATTGTCTACAGCAAAGTCATGGCCCAGAGAGGTCCTGTAACCAGTCCTTACGATAAATGGCCTCAACTCTGAGCTAATGTATACGAAAAGTAACACACACTGAGATCAGTGGAAAACTATAATTTAACATACATATTTCAGAATGAAAAGGTACATCAATCCACCTAGACCCAAAACTGAAAATAGATCAATTGTTTTTTTCAACGTGGCAGAATGGAGTTAACAGAAGATGGAGAGCACTCTTTTCAGTTCTCAAAACAGTTTCCACGGACTGTTGAAAAGCATCTATTAGTTCATCCCAAATTGTCCTCTTCCTTTTAAAAAATAATAATTTCATTGTTTAAAAAGGCTCATATGATGTCTTTGAGTAATAGAAAAGATTATAAAAAAGAAAGTTCAATACATCCAAAGTCCCAGGATCTAGAAATAACTCCAACCTTTGTTGAATTATATTTTAAATGTGTCTCTGTCCATATGTGTGAATGGAAAGAGATAGCTGGCTGGATAGGTAGATGGATGGACAGATGGACAGGTGGATGCATGGATGGATGGATGCATGGATGGATGGATGGACGGATGGATGGAGAGATGGATGGGTGGATGATGGATGGATGGATGGATGGATGGATGAAAGAAGTGTCTCCCCCTTTGCCCCCAAGTCTAAAGATATCTCCCCTTCTAGTGAATTTACCTTTCGGACCCCCCAGCGAACAAGAGGAAATGGCCCAGTCTCACATACTCAATGTCTATACTTTCCAGATTCCTCAAGTTGACTTCCTAGAGCAATTCTAGAAAATCTTCCAGGGATGCTGCCAACATAGTTGGTTGAGAAAGACAGAGTAGTTATTTTTCATCATATCGAGAAAATCTATGGATGGTTTATGTATTTTATGGGTTCTTAGAAATAGGGTGGAAATCAGACATCATTTACATTTACTCTCTCATGTTACAATGAGGAATAAGGAGACTAGAAAACAAAATCTTATTGTCTAAGCTTAGGAAATGAGGAGGAGACAGAGAGAGGACTAGAACTCAGGTCACTCGCTCCTACTATGACCCCTCTCACCCAGCTCTTGTGAGCATTCGATGAAATAATAGTGGTGAGGTGCTTATTTCTGGGACTGGAACACAGCAGCACCCAACTCCTGCCACTCGCCCCACGTGGTAAGTAATATCACTACATCATTATTATTTTGTGGTCTGCACTGAAGATCCTTCCTGCGCCTGTATTTGCATACCATGTTCTTCTAAAGAAGCTGGGAACATGGGCCATGTGACTTGAAAGAAAAGTCCTCAATTTAATAGAAGCAAAGTGATTTCCTGAACCACCTCTGCTCCAACTCAATTTAGCATCCCCGATACTTTTCGGTTGGATGCGTAGGTAGGTCAGGGGGAATAACCGAGCCACCATAAACAGGGCAGCATAGAACATTCGTGAACCAGTTGCCTCATTACTCTCCGCTAGGGTCATCCTCTGTACCGTGGACGTTCGGGGTTGGATCACTGTCTGCGGTAGGGGCCATCCTGCTCAATGTGGATGTGCACCGGCTTCTACCCTAGCAATTCACTGGTTGTAACCACCAACAATGTCTCAGGAATTGCCCAACGTCCCCTGCGGGGAGAGGAGTAAAGTCACCTCACATTAAGAACAAACGCTCTATGGGGCGCCTGGGTGGCGCAGTCGGTTAAGCGTCCGACTTCAGCCAGGTCACGATCTCGCGGTCCGTGAGTTCGAGCCCCGCGTCAGGCTCTGGGCTGATGGCTCAGAGCCTGGAGCCTGTTTCCGATTCTGTGTCTCCCTCTCTCTCTGCCCCTCCCCCGTTCATGCTCTGTCTCTCTCTGTCCCAAAAATAAAAAATAAACGTTGAAAAAAAAATTAAAAAAAAAAAAAAAAAGAACAAACGCTCTAGGCTCTGACAATGCAAAGTTCTCTGTGTCTCCAATAAAAAAGGCAAAAGGGACTGTTTCGTTTTGCTGAGATGCACTTAGTGCTGAATAATATTCTTGCAGTCATCGGAGGACATGACTTCATGGATATCTCTGGGCCCAGGGGAGAGGGAAAGGAACTTGGGGGAGTGATATAGCCCACATCGCCAATGTCACATCGAAGAAGTCAGCTCTAGCTCTTCCCAACATACCTTTCATAATCGCAAGAAGAGGCAAATTCATGAGATAGACATCTACCCTTCCTTTTAAGCTACGGCCAATACAAAAGTAGAGAACTGGAAACCTTGCAATGCTTTATTTTCATGAGATGTACAAACAGGAAAGAAGGGGGAGGAAACAGGACTGCTTTCACTTTTTGGATAACTTGACATGTCAATGCATTGCCAATTATGGCAGCTGTGGTGGCTTTATCTTTGGGGGACACGAGCGGTTCACGAATTGGGAATGTTAATTTTCCAGTTGGAGTTCAGATGGCTGGTTAAACAATGTCTAGAAGCCCCTGAAAGATAGTCACTAATTAATGAACATTAAGCCCTAGTTTCGGAGACGTTTGAAACAAAGCAGGACAAAGCTCTCTGCTCTGTGCGCTTTGGGGACTAATCTGAAAGCACCAGAGGAGGGAAGAAAACTGACAGTGAGCACAGGGGCCGGTCCCTCTCTTGAATTCCCATGATTCACCAATTCATCAAGTGGAGGGATTTTTCTCTTTAAGTATGACTTTTATTCTGAGAAAAAACTATCATTTGAGGAGTCAACTATGTATGTGCTATTTAGTAATATAAATGTAAGTGTTAGCATCTTACTAATCAAATGGAAAACTGTTTTGTTCTAACCGTTTTTGCAACTTCCCCATCCCTCAAACAAACAGTAACCATTACTTTAACCACCTCAGCGTCTAGTAATTGTTCAAAAATGTGTCAGGCTACCAGTAATTTAAGTCCTGTCAAAAATAAATCTCAGACACTCACTTCTTCCAGTCAGTGACTTGAAAGACACGCCCACATGTCAATTACCGGAAGCTGTAGCAATGTTTCTTTGTTCTGAATTTGTGTAAACAGAAAAAAGGTTCTTCCTCAGTAACAACTGTTTTCGAAAACCTATATAAATGTTTATGTGAACCTCCCTGCAACAACACCTAACAGACGCGATAAAAGCCACCACAGTGGTAAACACACACACACACACACGCACAGGCGCACACACACACACACACACACACACACACACACACACACACAACTGGGTACATGCCTCTGGGTAATAACTGTACAAGTGCAAAGGAACAACGTATCGACTTGCGAATTATTTTTTTCACAGAGGCCTGACCTTAAAGTATTTACACTTTAAATTGTAAATCAAAATGATCTACATTTTCAAAACGTAATGGTTACCGGCTCGTTTCCATGTTATCCAAAAGAGATTGTTCTACAGATAATTTCAAAATCACAGGTAAATAAAGGAGCAGAAAAACGGACTATAAAAGAGAAATAATTCACAAAAATCGGCAGCTAATTAAGATAGGCTATTAGACAGAGTTTCTCTGTGTCAAACTGTTCTCTACAACTCAGACTGATAAATCTTGTGAACAGAATCCGGTCCTTATGGCAACGTATACATAGTTGTAAACAGCTATAAATCGAGCTATAGATTAGGAGTGTTAGTGATTTTTCTAATGTTTCACATTTCTAATATAACAGGGTTTTTATTGAAGAAGACTGTAATCTTGTAATCATAATCACCAGTGCCTATTATGTTCCAAGGTCTCCAGGAGGTTTTTCTTGCTAAATCAGATGACTGAATTTCAATGAGGGAAGAAAAGAAAAATAAATTTCGTTGACCTGATATTAATTGTTCCCTTCCCCCTCCCTGGTTCTCAGCCGTGTGTACTAAAAATAAATAAATAAATACATACATACATACATACATACATACATACATACATACAACCATGAAAAACACACAGACGGACAACGCAGAGATGTTGAAATGAAACCCTAAGTGGAATTCTTTCCAGGGGTAAATTAGAATAAGTTGATTTTCATTAAGCAGGAACAGATCAATATTTCATTATTAACGTGGTGACAATTGCATGTTAATAAGAACTCATCGTTTTTCAAGCATCTGACTGCCAAGCCCACTGGATTAATGGCTTCCCTCCGCCAGTGGAGCCTCTTCACATTTCCTCTCCTGTTATATGGCCACTTGAGCAGATGTGAGTGCATGTGTGCGTGCGCGCGTGTGTGTGCATGTGAGTCAAAGTGCTGACCTTTTGCTAGGCAGGATTAGGAAACACCTACTAATGTTTCCTTCAGGAAGCAAGGGATTTTGCTAACCTGTTTCCCTTAGGTCTCTCTTCCCTCAGAATGTTCCCCATCAACTTGTTTGTCACTGGGATTCAGATAATGATCCTGTTTGGCGGACGGTAGTTTTACAGATAGAAGGAAAACCTTCTTTTTTTCCCCCTTCAGGAAGGAAGATAATAAGATAAATCATTAATTAAAGGGGCTGCATATGGGACAGATGGAATTCTACCCATGTGGCTGCCTCCTCCAACAGTTGAGGGGTAAAAAGCACCATAAATCACTCATGGTCTAGCAGCCTTCAATAGGGACCGTCTTGCCCCTTCCGAGTGATGATAAACAACATATACTCCCAGAGCAGCCCATTAGGTATTCCAGAGTAGGTGAACTATGAGATAACGCATTTATCCTTCTTGGGAAGGTACCTCTTCATGTTTCATGTGGCGCAGAGAAAGCATACCCAATTGATGACGACTAATGAGGATTAATGCATTATTCCGCAGAGGATTATGGGCTCTTTTCTTTCGTGCGGTAGTTAAATAACAACAAAATGAGATAAAATGGCTCCTGATGCTTCCCTGAGCAGTAAATCTGACGCCACACACACTTGCTTTGCCCTTCTCTTCCTTGCCTTTCTCTTTTGTTCTTTTCCTTTTTTTTTTTTTTTTTTTTTTTTTGAGGGCTCTTAGGTATTCATCTTCTAAAGCCAACTGGCATAGGCATCGCCTCTCAGTTCCTTCTGGGAACAAGAACAACAGAAAAGCTTTCCTAGACTCCTTTGCAAAGTCAAAATTAAGTTGCTAGGTACTAAAGACCAAAGATCACCCCCCACCAATGACAAATTTTTTCCAAGTATAAAAAGTCACGTGGATGTCTTACCCACTGTAGTGTAGTCTAATTTTGTGTTCACGAAATCTCCTATTTATTCAGTAATTATTTATTAAGTGCCGCGTATTTTTTTTTTACTTCCACTTTATGCAAACGAGATTGATAGGATTTAAACAGTCAGACTGAAAAGTTGCCAACTATGGTAAAAGCCATGGAAGGGGGACTTTAGAAGAAGACACAGGAACTAGGTTTGGTCTGGAGGTTCAAGTCAGGTTTGCTGCAAACGTAACGCCTGCCCTGAGAACGAAGGTCCCAAGTGTGGCAGCAAGTAAGGAGGGGGAGACAATTCAGGAAGAATGCATTACTTGCAAAAAAAAATAAAAAATAAAAAAAGATGTCCCAAAGTTGGAAGAGACAAGACAATTTGAGAAACTGATACAAGGTTCGTGAGGCTGGGGTACAGAAGAATGAGGGAGGACAGAAATTGGGACTGGAAAGGTGGGCAGGAGTCAGGCGTGGCAGGGCCTTGTACATGATGGTAAAATGCTGGATTTTTTAAAAAGTTTATTTTTATTTATTTTGAGAGAGATACAGAGAGCAAGCAGGGGAGGGGCAGAGAGAGAGGGAGAGAGAGAATCCCAAGCAGCCTCTGCGTTGCCGCCACAGAGCCCAATGTGGGGCTCGAACTCACGAACGGTGAGATCGTGACCTGAGCTGAAATCGAGAGTCGGACGCTTAACCGACTGGGCCACCCAGGTGCCCCTAAAATCCTGGATTCTATCTGAGAGTCCGTGGTGTGGATTGAACTGTGTCTCCTTGCCAGCCAAAGGTCAGAAGTCCTAACCTTGGTGCCTATCAATGTGACCTTATTTGGAAATAAGGTCTTTGCAGGTGTAATGAAGTTAAGATGAGGTCAGTTGGGTGGGTCCTAACCCAAGAGGGCTAGTGTCCTTATAAAACGAAGGACATTTGGACACAGACACGTGTGGCCACACCAACACGAGGGAGGAGAGGGAAGATGCCATGGGACAAAGGAGGCAGAGACTGAAGCCACACCAGCTAAGGACTGTTGGCCACAACCTGAAGCTCGGAAGAGGCAAGGAACAATCCTCCCTGAGAGACTTTAGAGAGAACGTGGCTGTGCCGACACCTTGACTTTGGACTTCTGGCCTCTAGAACTCTGAGCCAGTGAATTTCTGTTGTTGTAAGCCACCTGGTTTGTGGTACTTGGTTCCACCAGCCCTAGGAAACTTAACCCCCCAGGAAGCCACTGGATGCTTTTTTTTTTTTTTTTTTTTTTTTGGCCCCTGTAGAATTTTAAGTTAAGGAGGGAGTTTTAAGGGAGAAGATAACGTGTCCCATTTTCAGAAGATGCACTCAGCTGCAAATGAACGTGACCGAATCGGAAGGGGTCAGGGATGGCATGGATATGTGCACGAGACAGCTCTGAAAGCAGCCCCAGGGAGCAGTGGGGGTCAGGGAATCGGGAGCTGGCGTGGACGTCTACCCCATGTGTGTTCTTGGCAGGGAAGAGCATGAGGAGGGTGGAAAGAGTGTGCTCTTCAGAGGCGCTCCTCAGACTTGGGCATGTGTATTTATATTCTACACGAAGATGTAATCTTCAGACCCCAACTGGAGCCCTCGAGTGGTGTTAGAATTATTTTACCATTTCACACGTTGAGTTGTTTTTCTCTGCATTATAATTGGTTTTTACATAATGAAAAACCTGTTCAAGAACGAGAAAGCATGAAGAACTACTTCTCACCTCCTTTAGGACCGGTAGCAGAATAGGATGTGATTGGGGAAAAAAAGAAACCAGTTGGTTGAACCAGGAAGGGTCCACGATTCAAAAGACCGTCGAATCTGGACTCAGCCAGCCCCACCTGCCTAAGAGGCAAGCAATTGACATTGTTGTAAACGGACCAAAGCAATTCACAGACCCTCGTCCACAAATATAGACTGCAGCAAATCAACAGAGGCACGCTCCTTCGGGAATTTTCGATGGTGGGTAATGTTTCTAAACATTACTGCTGGATAACGTCTTTGGAATATGAGCAGTGGGGTTCCCACTCCTTTCGTGGAGCCTCTTTTATTGTCCCCTCAGCTCCATTCTGGAAGAGGCAGCCCTGGCCCCAGAAGAGGTATCATGGACTGGAAAGCAGAAACAAGGAACCCAAGTCTTGGTTTGAGGATTTCAAAAGCAAACATCCTGTAGCAAATAGCTTCAGGAGAACAAAATGTGATAGGTCAGAGGTTCATTTCACCTCCATTTCCTACTTCCCTTTACCCAAGAAAATAAGGATCCCCGGACACGGAGAGAAACGTGTGCTATGGAAAAGAGACAGGAGGGGAAGTCACAGGCACGTAGATGTTGGCGCGTAGGAGAGGCATCGCTCTGTCTCCTCCCCGCTATTTGCTGGGCTGGATCCTTGGCCACTGGTCGGATGGGGTGGGGTGGGGTGGAGTGGAACCACATACCAATTAATCTTTCAGATGAGTTTGGGGATTCGAGAGCATTAGAATCTTTTGTTCCCATGCCTTGTGGGGAATCTCCGCCTCCCCCAGCCCACGCACCATGTTGTGGGAGCAGAAGACTGGAAATATTTACATGCTGTAACTAAGCAAGGGGGTCTGAGACATTGCTAGAAAAGTACTAGTGGTTCCAGAAGAGACTTTAATCAGAGGTCAGAAAGGAAACTGCACACCCCTGCAGAAGTCAGTGTGGACACAAGGTCATAATGGAGGGCCACAAATGACCTCCATATTTTTCCATGCCTACAAGCCCTTTGGAGATGGGACACAATCCCAGGGGGCGGAACTGACCTAAGTCCCCTGATATGACTGATGAAATCTATGCCATCCGATGGCATAAGTGTGTATAATAATAAGAATTTAATCCAGCAGGAGGCAAAAACAAGATTCTTGCCACTTGGGCTTGAGACTTCTACATTTATGCTACTGCAAAAGGCTACGCCACATGATAGCATTTGTTGGGAATAACATACACGCCCATGCATGCAACAGCACAAGGCATGCATCCATGTCTCCTTCCAGAGAACTTGTACTTTAAGCTGCTTTCCCATGCTTAACCATCTACGTCACCAGGGGCCCAACAGAATCTCTTCAGCCACACATCTTGTTCTTCAGAATACACTGGTTTGCAGGGCCCCTGGGTGGCTCAGTTGGTTAGGCATCCAACTCTTGATTTTGGCTCTGCTCATGATCTCACGGTCATCAGATTGAACCCCGTGTTGGGCTCCACATTGAGCAGGGAGCCTGCTTGGAATTCTCTCTCTCTCTCTCTCTCTCTCTCTCTCTCTCTGCCCCTCCCCCCCCTCAAAATAAATAAATAAACATTATAAAGGATACATCGGAAGTTGATATTCCTTGTGATTTGAATATTAATTTTTTATCCTGTTGTTGCCTTCTACTCGTGCCCTCGTTCATGCTTTTCAAACTCCTTATCGTTTTTTGTCCCTTCCGCAGCTTTTCAAAGTAGGAGGAAGAGACATCATGCTCCTTTTTGACAGACAAGATGACCAAACACAGGAAGATTTAGTAACATGTCCCAAGTCACAGAGCATAAAATAATCATTGTCATAACAGCCACCAGCACAGCAACTCACAATCGGAACAATATTAGTCAATACTTTGTGCTTTTTTGTTACCTGTCCGTGAACGGCTCTTCCTTCATTACCATCGTGGGTCAACAACTCCCTTAAGAGGGTCTCATTCTTATCATCGTACTGCAGATAAGACAACTGAGGCATGGGGGGGGGGCGGCGGTTACGGGCACTGACAAAGATCCCATAAATGAGGTCCTGTCCTACAGCACACGCAACTTACATTAATGATTCTTGAACTTAACCCTCAAGGAAGACGCCATCCACTTTTCATTTAATTCTCAAAACATCAAGTAAATCCATTAGCATGTATTAAGGTTGCAGAGGCTTATTATTACAACCAAAGAGAGCAAACCCTGCGGGCAAGCAGGAACACTCCAGAAGCTTCACCATCCGCCCTTCACACAGGGGATTGGATCATATCTTAAAGGCAGGGTGATTCAAAAGTCCAGACATCTGCGCACAGACTTTTTAGTTCTTCCTTTGCCAGAGCAGTGCTCAAACTTTAGTAGGCATAAAAAGGAGGAGAGAAGGTCGTACACGATTCTGTGTGTGTGTGTGTTTGTATGTGTGACCTGATTGATAATGAATTTTGATCTCTTAATGGCAGAGGGGCTCTAACATTTTCAAATTCAGTAATAGAAAAAAAATATTTAAGGGTAGCAGGTTTAAGGGAATTTCAAAGACAATTTTGACTCTTTGTGACTCTTGCCTAATGGTCTGACTTCAGAACCTAACCCTCGCATAAAAGCTACTTCGGGAAATAAGGGGTGTTAAGACTCGGGGCCACACGTGTCTGATTCCAAAGCCCTTATTTATTGCCATTTGGCCTTCCCAGCCAAGGCTGGAGATCCCCGGTCGCCTCTTCTAATATGTCAGTTTTCTCCCCCATTCTAATCCAGTCCAGCATAGAGTTAAAACGTAAATAGATAAATGGCTGGGTCATAAACACCTGTTGACTATCCTGCTGATTGACCAAAAGTAACACTGATTCAGTCCTATCTGAAATTTTTATTTTAAATGCCTCAAATAACCCTCAATCTTGCTAGCTCCTAAGAGCCAAGTGCCTGCCATGCGGATATAGTAATTTGCTGTATCCCTATTGAGAAACATAACTTGAGGCTTCCGGTTGTAATACACAGCAGCACAAACAGAATGTCAATTTCCTACTGAGTTCAGATGGGTCTATTTCAGACTACTATTGAATATATATGCTGTTTGCTAACACTCACCTGTAAATTTGTGTTTATTCTCCCTTCCCCGAGCTCTAAGTGCAATCTATTTTAATTTTCCCCTTTGCCAAATACTCAGTTGCTGACAAACACACATTCAAATTTCCTTGCATATTCATGACTGTGATTTTGTGCTCATATTGAGTTCCTGGGTAAACCGGTTTTGACTTTTTGCATCGACACACGCATGCACGTGCACACACACATACACACATGCACATGCACACACATAGACGTGTACACGCACACACACACACACACGAGCATACATGCACACCCTACATACATACACCTTCTTCCCCCAACACACACACAATTTCCATTGGCCTCCAATCACTGGCAAGAGTTTCAGACAAAATGAGAAATATGCCTTAAAATAACCCATCAATGTCCAGCACTCCTGCTTCCGTAATTGTTAACTACACTGTTAAGTCCTGTCTTCTGCTAGGGTTGAGTTTGAGAAGTAGCAATATGTTTGTAGTTTAAACATCTGCCCTTAAAATTTTTAAATTGTTCGTAAATCAGGTCGGACTTGGTTTTATGAATACAGTTGAACCTTGAATAACGTGGGCATTAGAGGCACGGACTTTTCCTTCTGCACAGTCCAAATCAGCCTATAATTTTTGACTCGCCAAAAACTTAGCTACTAATAGCCTACAGTTGACCAGAAGCCTTACCAATAACACAGTTGATTAACACATATTTTGTATGTTATACGTATTATACACTGTATTTTTGGCAAGTAGGCTAGAGAAAAGAAAATGTTATTAAGAAAAGAATGTGGAAAAGCAAATACCTCTGCAGTGCTGGGGTGTATTTATTGAAAAACATTCGTGCATAAATGGACTTGTGCAATTCAAACTTATGCTGTTCAAGGATCAGCTCTACATCCCTTTGCAATGGTATTTGTTAAAAATGTATAATATCTACAGTAATATGCATATGCAACATATATGCAGAACAGAAAGCTGGAGCATTTTACAGTATTGAAAGTGTTTTGTCAAGTGCATATAGTTGTAAACATCTAAATGAAATGTGCGCATGCTATAAATCCCCAATATTCTGAACGGATATTGCCATAGAATAGTTACTCGGATGATATATCCACTTTTATTATTTCCTTTCTGAATTTGTGTTATCTTGGGATTTTCTCTAGCTTACTGTTTTGCGCTCAAGAACTTACATACTACAATGTTTACTGATTATCTCTTATATTTATTTGGTACTTCATGATGTGCCAAGCAATTTCCTGTAGATTATTTTATTTTATCCTGATGCTAGCCCTGTGGGGAAGACACTATTAATTTCCATTTTACAGATGAGCTGATGAAATCAGAGAGGTTAACTGACAATGTGGCTTAGTTGAGAATTAAAAACAGCACGGGAAAGTCTACGTTCTTGTCTCTCCCTTGAACCACAGCTGCTTCCTGGTGCAGTTTAAAAACTCATCTCTCCTTAGAGGTCTCTTAGAAGATATATGGTCTACAGTAAAAAACAAACAAACAAACAAACAAACAAAAAAACAAACTTTGCTAATTTTTGCTGGTATATGGTCTACATTTAAAAAAAAAACTTTGCTAATTTCTGCTTATGTGTTTTTAATTTCAGCTCAAAATAACATATTTCAAAAGGGATAGGAAAACTACGTGACCTATAAGTGAGAGAATGGCCTCAACAAAAGTTGGGCATTGAACTTAAAGACCTCTGTTTCAAGGGAACCACCTCATCGAGGTTTGGGGTGAATAAGTAAAGCCCATTTGTGTATTTCAAAATGGCATTTGAGTTTAACTCCTACAAAAACAAAGTGTCTCTTTCTATTGCCAAACCCAGAGAATCATCCCACTTGGAGAACACCTCGCTGAGAAGCCTAGAATCCTCCTAGAACCTTTCAAGACGATGTTTTAAATCGAATCCACGAAGGGAGCAGAGCAAAAACAAACACAAGCTTGTCAGCAGAAGAAGGTCTAAAACCGGGGACCCGTTCACAAAAACAGAGCTAACCTTCTCAACAGCTCTTCAAGGAAATCACCAGATAGCCGACAGCCTGCTGCCTGGACTCACCATTTGGAAGATTAAAGAAGTCCAGACTAGATGTGCAATGCTACGTTCTTAACCCCGTATCTTTTCCCACACGTCTCCTAGGCTCCTTTGCTAGAGTGATCAGGGTGTCCTTTCCAAGGGCACCAGGCAGGGGTTCAAGTACAGGCTGGTTAAGTTCAGTGCATATATTCGGAGCTCACATTTGTGGCTCCCTGTCTTTGATGTGTGTGCACTGTCCCTCCCCCGCCCGGTGCTGACCCCTTTGAAAGGAGAGTGAGACATCTTCCACATGCTTGAAAAGCGGTGAAGATTTAAGGTCCCCAACCTGATCACGCTCTCCTTTCCACTTCTGGTTTTCATCAAAAAAGCCTGAAGCTACAAAAAAGGTGCATGATTGCAGTTAGTCATTTCCTGATTAATTCATCCACAAACGTTCTTTACATTTCTGTAGTATCAATTTTGTGCTTCACATGAAGAAAGGCAAGAAAGGCCTTGTGTCGGCCAGTAAGGCACATACAGTTGAGCTGAGGAGACAGATAAGAAAATAAGCAGCCAAACATGCACGTACAACCATGGACAGAAATACGGGACGACCTTGCGAAACCACACCCAACCTTGACCTGGGGGACCAGGAAAGGCCTCAGAGAGGGAGAGGTTCGCTCTGAACCCTGAGTGCCGCTCAGACATGGAGAAAAACTTTCTACTCATTTCCATGTGTTTGGGGTTTGGATGGCAGTTTTATTGCTTATGAAGGACAACTTCTGTGGGTATGAAAGGCATTTTAATATTTCTTATCCGGTTTTAGGAAATACCACCTTTAAGCACTTCTGTCCCTCTCTTCAGGATATTATTTAAAAACAGGATAATCTGTTTTTACGGCATAGAGTATAATTTTGAATTTCCCAAACGTGGAAAACTAATTGCCAAACTCCTGGATTAAGCTCCAACTTTGCCTTTTTTGAGCAATGGAAATTCAGCTGTTATATGTTCAGCTGTTCGACTCAGTGTAACTCTCACGGCTGATCCCCAGATCCTGCCAAGCACCGTGTAGAAAACCATTTTCAGGAAGGAAACAGGGAAATTGGGAGGACTCAACTTTTTAAAGAAATAACTTTGGACGGCAGTTTGGATAGAATGAGCCACTGTGGGGCTGTTTTCCGGATCGGCAGCAAAGTGTTTCCAATCGAAATACAAAGTAACATCCCCTGAACAATTAAAGTTATATACCGAAGACCCTTGACATTTGTAAGAGATGTATTCTGCAGCCTTCAGAACCCCCTAAATTTATGAAGCCACCAGAGTATATATTTTTCCCCTCATAAAATGCAGTGGGGTATATCCGAAAAACGTAAGTGACTTCTTTAGGCTCTTAAGAGCTGTATAAATACAGAACCAAGAAGTCGTGTCTATAGGATCACCTGGTTTGGGTGCTTTGCTTTGTAACAACAACCCTGGCCTGCAGACAGGATGCTCCTCGACGGAGACTGGGAATTCACACTGTGCTATAGCTCTGGGCAGCTGGGAAAATCCTACGTCTCAATGTTCCCTTGCACGACACAAACTCCTGCCTCAGCAAACGGTGGAAATGTTACGTGGCACAAGCCAAGGGGTCTCTCCCCGGCAGACAAAGCCCTAATGCTACCTCTGCAGACGGCATGAAGTTAGGGTATTGTTAAGTCGCTAAGAGAAAAAAAAAAACAAGAGTCTCCAACGACTGGGTGTTCCAAAAGGATGCAGTTTTCGATGTCGAGCCCTGGCAAATCTTCCCAAGTGGGAGGAGAGACAGTAACTTCACCTTTTCTCCTTAAGTGTGCGTCAGCAGGAAGAAAGACAACGTTTCAAAGCCAACAAGAATATGAAGCTGGGGGACAGAGACAAGCTACAGAAGTACTTCGCTGGCCTCAAAATAAATCTCAAAGCTCCAGGAGGGCGTTTCATCAATTAATATCCTTTCATTAATCCCACTAAAGCATTTTTATAACATTATCCCTGAAACTGGATACGCATTCAGTGGAAATGACAGCTCATGTCCCAGTCACAAAACATCACGGGTACATTTTGTCATCCCTAAGACCCTGTCATCAATATAGATTTCCATTTTTGTAAATCATCTTTTATTTGGGGAAGGAGGGAGGTATTGATTTTCTTTTTTTCCCAGTCTTTTCTCGGAATGTTAACCTTAAGTTCTTCATTTCCTCTGCCTGAAGCACCGTGTTGCAGCAGAATTAAATGCATAGTAAAATGGCCATGTGAGAAAGGTTTATGCATTATGTTAAAGCCTGCTCCCTTGATAAATGGAGCCATTAGGGTCTGGAATTCACTGCATTAGTCTACTTAGCTCAATCCAACAACATGCCTTAAAAGTCTCACAAATTTGTTCAAATGCTAATGAGCCACACCACCAAACCTCATCTGTTGTAGAAGGATCTAATATTTCCAGGGGTTTAATGCATTTTAGAGCTACCCATGGACTCACTTTACCTGACTTGGCAGCTCAAGACTACTCAGATTTATAGACAGGGAAAAAATGTACACATTTCATTGTGTGGCAGCTTCTGAAAATGCACTCAATGAGCCTTAATAAAAATCACTTTTGTTTAGTGTCACTTTGTCCTCATCAACTGTCAGGATATGACGTGGAAAAAGAGCTCTTCCAAAAGGTCATATATATGTATTTTTTCCAAATAAACTGGTTAAAGGTAATAACACCCAAGTCATCTCCAAGACAAAAGGCAGCCTTACCAGTCATGTTTCTCTGGGCCAGATACGAATCTCTGTGTCTGTACTGAGCTTCTAGAAAGGGAAACTGCCAAAGTAAATGCTTGCTTGAGACTTGTGTCACCTGGTCAGGTCTATTTCCGTGGAAAGAAAAATAAACTAAGGAAACTCATCTTCATTCAATAAACCATTGTTGAGTCCCTACAATGGGCTAGGCGCTGTGGTCAATGTGTTTCTTTCTCCTACTGTCTTTTGTGAGAAAAGTTTTTTTTTTTTTTTTTTCCTTTTACGTTTATTTATTTATTTTGAGAGAGAGGGTGTGAGGGAGGGGCAGAGAGAGAAAGAAGCCACGTGGAGCCCAATGCAGGGCTCAGTGTGGGGCTCTATGTGGGGCTTGAACTCACAAACCATGACGTCATGCCCCGAGATGAGATCCTCGGCTTGGTGGCTTAACTCACCGAGCCACCACGGCACCCCTCTCCTACTGTCTTTTGAATGACACCAGACCCATTTGAGGACAATTGCCACAGCCAGCTTCTAGTGCATGTGACCTGTGCCATCAGACAGGGCCCCATGCCCAGAAGGACCCCACAGTTGGCTTAATGCCCTGCTGTTGCCTTCTGGAAATTCTGGAAGGGACCCCACAAATTACTAGCCTGTCGTGACCTCAGGTGAATTAGTTTGTACGGTAAGTTTATCAAGGCTAGCTGGGGGGGAAACTGGCCGTAATGTCTTACCCTTAATGGCTCATCTAAGACCTTACCTCCTCCAGGGAGGCCTTTCCTGATGCCTGTCCCCCACTCCCATTTTTGCCTTAAATCTTGTTTCACTTAAATCTGCCCTTCCTCCAAAGTGGGCCTTCTCATAATCTCCCACTTGTGTACCTGACTCTCACACCTGCTGGACCCTAGAGTCCCTCTGGACAAGAAACACATCTGTTGTGTTGACCATGGTATCTGAATGGGTGCAGGGATGTTTTATACATTAGGAATTTGAGGCAGAGTACGTTGTACTAGCTTCTCGAGGGCCTCTGAAAAATTCGAGGGCTTTGAAATCCTTGGAGATCTAACCAAACACGCACTGGTTGAAACATAGGAAAATAAAACTTAAAGTTGCAATCAATAATAATTCCAAAAGCAAATGAATTGCCATTGTATTCTTTAAAAGACATAAATCATACTTAATGTGGCAAGTGAGTGCATTTTAACGGGCTTATTTCTATACGGTGTGGGGTCTTCCAAAGTAAGGTTCTAGAACTCTTGGGAGTTCTAGATTGTGATTTTTGTCCAACATAACTGCAAGCATCATGCCAAGGACCTGGCACTTACTCAAGACCCAGTCTAGGCCGAACCCAAATTGGGTAGCAGAAGGAAATATAAAGATGGGTATGAAATGGTCCTTCTGTCAAGAAGGAGGACAGAAAAGGCCAATAGACACGAAGCCATTAAATAAATCCTTGCATGCAAGAGGTCCGAAGCAATGAAGGTCAGGCCCATGAGAGAGAAGAGTGGACACAAGCAGTTCTGAAGTATGTCAAGGTGAAGGGAGATGTGGAATTAGATGGACTGTGGACGTTTATTTCCAGCAAATAAAACGCATCAGGTGACAAGGACATGGAGTGGGTAACCAATGGCGAGGCACATGCTGTGGTTTGCATAGGTGGAACGGGACAGGGGAACACAATCAAGCGGAGAAGACAAAGCCAACTTTCTTTGTTTACGTTGAGACTTTAGAAAAAGAAACGTATTCCTTTGGTTAAACAGGGTTAACCCACAACGTTTGGTGACTTAAAAATGCATTGAAAGAATAGCCTGTCTTTACTTGGCCAAGCAGAGTTAGCCCTTGTTAATGGCATTGGCATGGTAGGACACACACATACGATCGTGACGCCACGATGATTTCACATCTTGGCTTTTTCTCATTAGGTTCAAGAGACGACATTGTAGAATGTAATACTTAGGCCTCATCTCTCTTGGTGTATTGGTTTGTCTAGTTTACTCAACCAAAACCAAAACAACTTACACGATTTCCCCCTGATTATACTGAACAGGAACAGCAGCTTCAGTACCCCTGTATATCACAACTCAGGGAGACTTCTCTGCACTGACAGAAAGGCAAAGTATGGAATTCACTCAACTTACTCAACCAAAATATATATTGTGTACTTAACTATGTTCTAGGCACAGGGGAAAATAGCCCTTAGGAAACTTACATTCGAATGGTGTAAGTCAGAAACAAACAAGCAACACAAAAATAAGTACTTTCAGATACTAATCATAATGTGAAGGGGATAAAGCACAGCCATAGGAAAGTCTCAGCTTGGCAAACATTTTCCATAAAGGGCTAGATTTTGGGATTTCCAGGTCACACGGTTTCTGTCACAACTATTCCAGTCTCTGGGTGTAACAGAAAAGTGGCCATAGGTAACATGGAAGCAAATGAGTGTGGGTGTGTGCCAATAAAACTTTATTTATAAAACAAGCAGCAGGCTAAATTTGGCCCACCGGTTGTCACTTACCACACCCTGGGGTAGAGAGCTGGGGGTCTGTTTAATGTAGCTAACATGTTCTGGAAAGGTTTTCTAAGGAAGTGCGATGTCAGTTGAGGTCTCAATGATGAGAAGGGCCCAGACATGCAAATATCTAGAGAAAAAGCATTGGAGGCAGTGGAGAAAATGGACGCAAACATTCAAGGTGAGGAGGAGTAAAAAGAGGGACAGTTTTAACACCTCCAAGTACTTTAAATCACCCAAAGTTCATGCAAAGGTAACATCAGGACTACAATAATGAGCCCAGAGATAGAAAACCCCACAGCATATTTTGAAGATTTCTTTTAACAAGGATCTGGAACACCTTGTTTGAATTATTGCAGATTTCAGTCGATTGTCTTTGGTGTCCTGGAACAGTGACCTGTCACTTCACCTTGAGTCCTGGTGGTTTTTGTGTTTTGTTTTTTAAATGTCTATTTATTTTTGAGAGAGGGAGAGAAAGAGGCAGTCTTCAAGCAGGGGGAGGGGCAGAGAGAGAGGAAGACACAGAATTGGAAGCAGGCTCCAGGCTCTGAGCTGCCATCATGGAGCCCGACGTGGGGCTCGAACTCACAAACCAGAGATCATGACCTGAGCTGAAGGCGGTGGCTCAGCCGACTGGGCCACCCAGGCGCCCTATGGTGTTCTAACTCTAAATCTGGATTGGGCTACTTTGGACACCATTAGTCAAGAGCTAAACTTAGGGAAAACTCAGATCTATGTACAATGCACATTAGCACTTAGTGAATACTAGCTGGATGATTTTTAAAAAATTTAAAACCTAGGCTGATATTTTCTTGTAAAAGCTTTGGAAGACAATGGTATGGATAGATGGCTTATCCGGTCATTTAGCTTTTCCATCCTAGATAACAAGGGCTGAGAACTGAGCCCACAGATCAAATTTGGCCTTCTGATTAGCTTTGTTTGGTTGGTTACCAACATTTAGATTTGATGTGAAAAATCTGAATGTCTACTTGAGGGAACTGGCCACCCTGCACCCTTGAATCCTCACCTGGTAACGACACTGCACCCTTGAATCCCCACCTGGTAATTGTCTGGAGCTCAGCAAAACCTCTTCTTCTAGACTAGTAGGGACTTCCACTCTGCCATAGTGACTATCTCGCTTACTGCCTTGGTGAATCCTGGAGCTTCTACACCTTTTATAAAAGCTCTTCTTTAAGAAAAAAAAGATACAAAATTATGACTATACCATGTTTCCAGCATCTCTGACACCGTAGGCGAAAATACAAATAAAAAGTGGCCAAAGCCCATGAGCACCAAATTCCTGGGATGAGTCCAGTGCTATCTAACATCCAATGTGAGGGCAGGTGTGATGGAGGGCATGTCAGAGAGGGAAACTACAGCCCTGTTAACCAACTAAAGTTAAATATCTTATTTTTGCAAATTGCATGAAAACACATGATCAGCAAGCAAAGGTCAAAGCCCTTCCTAGGGCTGTTACAAGAGCCCCTCTCTCTCTGTCAGCTGGTTTTCTTTTTTCATTTTTGTTTTTAAACTACCTGTCTGGATTCTATGGGCATATGAGTTTTCAAACCCTTCAAACTGAAGGATTTCTAAGTTCTCTGACATTTTAAAGTTCTGTAGATTTGCTTTTGTTCACACTCTGTAATGTTTTCTTAAAAGACTCATAGCCCGCGCTATCTTCCTTTCCTTTAGTCTTAGAATAATCTGCTAAATGAGCTTGACAATGGACAGAATGTGTGGATTTCTCTCAGTTGCTTGCGAGCAATCTAACACATCCAAACTGCCAAGCATCCATTGAAAACTGAAGAACTCAGCCATTATCCTAAACAAGTGACAGGCAAATTCTTACACCACGCCGATGATCAAACAAATGACAAGTTTCTCTACTTTCTTTGTAACAAAGTTGGACGGCAGCTGCATATATGGGAAATATGAGTGAGAAGGGGGTCTGTCAGGTGGCTCAGATAATGAGAGAATTGCCCCCATGCCAGAGCTTTCCAACAGTTGCTGGCCGCCTCGTGATAAGCTTTGCCTCGGTTCACACCTGATCTGACCTCAGTGCCTTTTCAATGTCCAGGGCAAGGAGATACGTTGTCCAAAGCCCTAAGGATCTTTTAACCTGGCATTCAATACAATCAAAATGCCATTGGACACGTGGCCAAGAACTGTGTCGCACAAAACACTCTCAGCTCAGTTAGGGTTCCGTCATCAATTAGAGCGGCCTTCCCCTCAAAGGGCATTTGAGTCGTGGCCACTGGGCAGCACAGGACAAATGTGGCAGCTTTCACAGACACTGGAGTGAGAGATTTGCCACTAACGTGGAAATTCATCAAAGCCTGAACAGACTTTTACTTCGGCACAGATCTCTTGCATCGAAGGGTGACCCCTGCATTAGCAGATAGTTCAGAGATGTTTTATGTATGTGCTATTTCCAAAGAGTCTTTTAAAATTTCCTTTCTCATTCTATAATCGGTTGTTACCCTTCCTATTGATTTCCCTAAAGACTACAAGTCTATTCTATTAGAAATAGAGAAGAAAAAAATGTGTGTATCTATCTACATATATATATATGTGTGTGTATATACATGTATACACATGTATATATACATGTGTATACATGTATATACACACACATATATATATATAGCTTTTAAGCTGAGTGAAAGCAGTTTTCTTTTCCATCTTTCTTTATTCAGAGGGAATAATATTGGGGGATGAATCTGTAGTCTACTACTTAGGCAGGTTCTCTGAGCTACATTTTAATTTTAATTTTTACTTTTTTTATTTTAGAGAGAGAGTGTGAGTGGGGGAGAGGGGCACAGGGAGAGAAAGAGCATTTCAAGCAAGCTCCGTGCTAACCGTGGAACTCAATCCCATGACCCTGGGATCATGACCTGAGCCGAAAATCAGGAGTCGGACGTGGAAAGGACTGAGCCACCCAGGCGCCCCCGAGCTACATTTTTTACAGAGGGGCTGGCCTGCCCCTGGTAGAGGAAAGGAAAATTCTGAATGTAACAGGCTAGACCTTTGCAGAGTCAAAAGGCAGGAGACAAAACTAACAGGTACAGTATTAGAACCCAATTGTCAACTCATTAATGGACAAACAGATGAATAAATAAAACGTGGCACATCCATACAACGGAGTAGCATTTGGCAGTCAAAAGTCATAAAGTCCATGCCACAGCATGGATGAACCTTGCAACCATCAGCTAAATGAATGAAGCCAGAAACAAAGGATTGCATATTCTACGATTCCACGGATATGAAACGTCCCAAATAGGTAAATCTGCAGAGACGGAGAGTAGATTAGTGGTTGCCTAGGGCTGGACTGAGGGAAGTACAACTGGTGATTGCCAATAGTATGAGGTTTGTTCTGTTTTGTCTTCCAGACATCGTAATAAGGAAAGGATATTTCTTTAAATTTGGTACCCATTCCAAAACTGTGTTCACCAAAATACACTCCTCCAAACACAAGTCCTAGAATATGCTTCTTGGGTAAGTTCTCTGGTTCCCACTTGGAGGTTCGCAGGGTTGCCCCACAAAGGATCTGAAGAGTCTGCACTATACGAAGACGGTAAGTGACGTTTACCTGTTCCTCCAATGTCTACAGACTTTGTGTTATTCTAGGTGACTTCCACAAACATGCCAAGGGGCGTGGGAATATTCTGGTACATGCTGATATAGGCAGTGCGCGAGTAATTCATTCTTTTCTGCAAGTTCTCTGGAGCTGGCAGGCAGCACGTCAAGAACTACCAGTTAAAGGACGTACAAGGGGGGGCGCCTGGGTGGCTCAGTCGGTGAAGCGTCCGACTTCAGCTCAGGTCAAGATCTCACGGTTGGCGAGTTCGCGCCCCCCCATCGGGCTCTCTGCTGTCAGGGAAGAGCCCACCTTGGATCCTCTGTCTCCCTCTCTCTCTGCCCCTCCCCCATTCTTTCTCTCTCTCAAAAATAAACATTAAAAAAAAGGGGGGGGGATTTGAAACGGATCACCTGGGAAGATCCTAATGTTCACTTCTTTCATTCTTTCAGCTCTCTTTTCAAATGGTGTTTATCCGAGCAAGACCCTGCCTGGACAACCCATTTTAAACAGCAACCCACTCAGCCAACCCTCTCTGTCCCCTGCTCTCTCGTCCTTCGTATCCCGTATCTCCATGTTTACGTATAATGTCTCCTCAACGAGAAAGTGAGCTCCGTGACAGCAAGGACCTTGGTCGTTTCACCCTTGAGTCAGGAACTCAGTAAATATTTGTTGAGTGAACAGACACAATCAAGAGAAAGCTTGGAAAGCAGGGACAGACTGTCAGTCTTTTATCGGATGACTGCAGTGGATCAGACGCTTTATTTGCGAAGAGCTCGCCCTGGAGAAAGAAAGGTGTCTTCCTCTGCAGACTTGGGGCTGCTCACTGGTTGGTAAAGGTGTCACGCAAAACAACAACTGTATTCAGAACGAGAAAATATACCAAAATAAAATAAAATAATAAAATAAAATAAAATAATAAAATAAAATAATAAATAAATAAAATAAAATAATAAATAAAATAAAATAAATAAAATAAATAAAATAAAATAAAGTAAAATAAAATAAAATAAAATAAATAAAATAAAATAAAATAAATAAAATAAAATAAAATAAAATAAATTAAATAAAGTAAAATAAAATAAAATAAAATATAAAATAAAATACAGCAGGTACCAATTGATCCAAACCCTTCTTTTTTGCAAGGTACTGCTCTCTGGGTGTCCCTCACTCAATCCTTTCTTCTTCCCTCCTTCCTTCCACCTCTCCTTCCCTTGTCCATTTTGCTAGATGTTTGAGCAATGTTGACGTATCATCCTAAGCTGGGCCCCCAGATACTCAGAGATGCATACGATGCCTGCCTTTATGGAGGACACGACTGGTGAAGCTGGCCAAATATTTAAAACGACTGAGCGAGACTGTTAAAAAAAAATAAAAATAAATAAATATAAAAACAAAATGACTGAGGAGTGCAATTAGAGATAACCTGGGACTTCCTCAGTCACTGAGGATGGGACGTGGCCCAGCTTGGGGGCAGGGAGGAAGCAATCATGAAGGGTTCCCTGGAGGAGGTGACCTCTGAACTGAGCTTGAAGGTTGAAGAGGTCGGGGTTAACCACGAAGAGAAGAGGGTTGGCAGTGAGAAATGGAGGGACCACCTGAGCAAGAATATGGGGGCCCGATCAGAGCCTGCTGCACGAAGTGGAGAGCTTCATGCTAACAGAGCACAAAATCTGAGTCAGGATGGAGCCCCAAGGGGCCATCCTCACGGTGAAAAGCTAGCTTTTGTTTCCTCCCATTCACCAGGGGTCCAGGTCTGTGCTGAGCATTTCCCAGACATTATGTCCTTGGACACTACCAATGACTTCATGAAGTCGACCTAATTATCGTGTCCGTTTCGTAGGCACGGAAATGAAGTCTCAGAGACATGATGACACATTCCATGCCATCCCAGCGCAAGGCCAGGAAGTGAGTGGTGCCCACGGTCCTACCCCCTCTACGCACCTGCACGAATGCCCCTAAGGCATCCAGTGGGTAGAAGCCGGGATGCTGCTGGGCATCCCGGCGTGCACAGGGAGGCCCCCACGACGGAGAATGACGCAGCCCCACACGTCAACACCATGAAGGATGAGAGAAATCCCACCCCGGTCGACCGGCCAGCCCAGTGAATCCCTGACCTACTTTCTTTCCATGAAAGCCGGGCAGAGGTTGTTTGAATGCGGCCACCTGATAACGAGGAAGGGAAGTCTGCAGTGAATGCAAGCCCAGCAGGTGGCTGGAGGTGTGCAGGGAACAGCCAGGGGAGGCCCCATCTGTTTACAAACTGTTTACAAAGAGCCCGGCCTGGGCCTTCTCGTCCTGGACTGCTGCTGGCTGAGGCGTTGCGTGGGGCCCCGGGGGGAGAGGCTCTGAGCTCATTCACCGGAAACTTCCCTCTGCCCACGTGTGGCAAATCAAAGAGCCGGGGGCAGGTGTCGAGCGGGAGGCGGTTTTCCCGGGCCCCCTTGATCGGAAGCGGGGTGAGGGCAGTGATGCTGGATTGCGCGGGGCGGGTGTGCCCAGGGAGGCAAGTGAGGGGCAGCGTGGAGCAGATCGCCAGCTCCCGGGCGAGAGATGAGAGGCGAATGCCTCCTAGACATACCACGGAAACAGTGAGTCGTGATTTTGAAGAAAAGCAAGGCAGCTAAGACTCATTATTTTGCTCCCCCCTCTCTCTCTCCTCTGTGAAATAGAAATTTCTGCGACTTGTGAAGATCGCAGGACAGGAGAAAGGTCCGGGGTCGTCTTTGACCTTCTGGAACCCGGGCTCTGGGCTGTGGCGCTGCTGTGACAAGGCTCCTTCTCCGAACAGGGTGCAGGGCAAACAGAGCTGTGCAGCGGTGGGGGGAGTGTTGAACTGGGCTCAGCACAGAGGGAGGCTGGCGTCCGAGGGGTCCGACACGAAATCCCCACCCCGCCCCTTACCAGCCACACGCACGTGGTCAGGTCACTTCTGCCCTCGTTCCCATGGTCAACGGTGAGGACAGCACCCAGCTTGCGGGGTTGTTTGCAGGGCCAGGGGCAAGGGCCACATGTTTAGCACCTAACACTGCATCCGACTCATAGTAGGTACTCAAGACCTGGAGCCTATTTTGATCTTGACGCCGAGAATCATTTTAATAGGAAAGTTATTTTATTTGGACGCACTCTTATCACCTCCTCAGCAGAGAATGGTTCTTTCTGTGTTCCAGAATGCTCCCGAGGCGTGGTTGGCTTGGTGGTCCTAATGTTTAAAAAGATCCAGATTAGGGGCACCTGGGTGGCTCAGTCAGTTGAGCCTCCAACTCTTGATTTCAGCTCAGGTCACGATTGGTCCTGCAGTTCTCGGGAGTTCGAGCCCCGCGTCAGGCTCTGTGCTGACGGCTCGAAGCCCGGAGCCTGCTTCGGATTCTGCGTCTCCCTCTCTCTCTGCCCCTCCCCTGCTCGCACTCTGTCTCTCTCTCTCTGTCTCTCTCAAAAATAAATAAACATTAAAAAAAATTTTTTAATCCAAATTACTTGTGGCTCCTTTCCTCTTTCCATTCTGTTGTAGATCTCCTGATTCTCGGTTGAGTATTTGGTCACTCAGAATAAAGACTATGCTTCTCAGCCTTTCTGTAGGGTAGATGTAGCCATATGACAACATACTAGCCCAAGACGAGTGAGTAAAAGTGATGGGCGTGATTTCCAGGTTGTGTATTTAAAGAGAGGGGGCGTGCCCTCCGCTTCTCCCTTTCTGGCTGCTCGGAAGAGGCACGCGATGGTAGGCGCCGCAGCAGCGATCCTGGACCGCGAGAAGGAAGCCTCCCGCTGAGGTGGCAGGGCAGTATGCTAGCAGGTCACGGGCACCTGGCATCGAGGCGTGTGCCCCGCTAGCTCCCGACCACCTCCCTGCACTTTCACGTGGGGCAAAATCCTATCTTGCTAAACCCATTGTTACTTTGGGGGGATATGAGGCATTGGAGGACGTCTCTTTCTGGTGGACCCAAATAGGTATGTGGTTTCGTACACTGGTCAATGCTGAAAACTCAGGAGATCTCACGTGACACTTCCAAATTCCTCCTGAAGCCAGTAGGAGGCCCTTGGAACACTGGGGTTGTGTTTTCTCAGGCCCCTTTCTGTGGGGCACGAGCCATCCTGCGTGCCGCAGCCACCTTCCAGCGTCTTCACTCACACGTGCTTAGTCTCGAGACGGTCCGCCCTCAGTGACCCTGCAGGGATGATTTACGGGAGGGTCACACTTAAGCCACCTCTTTCTCGCCACGTGTTGAGGGCTGATGTGCTAGGCCCTTCAGGAGATACACAGTGTGGCTTCTGTCAGGCGACTTCCCCAACTCCGTGAGGTCCGCGTTACCGTCTCCACCTTGCAGACGAAGGAACCGCGGTTCCGTGAGGACACAGAACTGGCTTGGGGTCAGCGCTCAGGGGCAGAGGCTGTCCGATTCCAGAGCGTGAACTCCCGGCCGGTATCCTCTCCACGGCCCAAGCTGAGCCTCCAGGTGTTTTGAATCAAGCACCCACTCCTTTGCAGAAATCTCAATGGATCGGAGAAGAATATTTACCGGAAAATGAGGCGTTTGCTTCCTCTGCATTCACCACACAAACCTGTGGCAAGTGCTTTCATTGTCTCGTCATGGGTGAATATTTTCGCTCGGGGTGATAATATCTCTGTCATCACACGGCATCGTTCACAGGCCGGGCCAGGCTGCGGAACAAAAAAAAAAATAAAGCCCTAACGTTCGGCATGGGCTGGGGTCCTTCTGCTCTCTACCAAGTGCCGTGAAAGAAAGGACCGGTCCAGATGGTGACTGCAGTCAGTGGCAGAGATCATAAGGCCCGTGGAAGGTCCTGGAGCATCCCTTCCTGGGAAGGTTCATCAGCAGATATGCACAGTTGGCTCATGTCAGCGTCCCCTGGATGGGTTCAAGGCCAGAGCTTGTGGTTAAATCTGTTCCCATGCTTGCTTCATAGCTTGGCTTAACGTCTCTCCCCTGCCTGCAGCCCCCTTGACAGATACACTCTCCAGACCCACACTAAAGCATACATCGGGAATGCTTTGAAAGCTCGAGAAGGGATCTGGGGGCCCTCCTTGCGTCTTGGAATCACAGAATGTCAGCACTGGAAGGGACCTCAGAAAGCTCCTGGTCCGACCCTGCTGATTACACGACAGGAAACAGACACGGAACAAAGAGGGGAGCTGGTCAATATTCACCCGCCAGCAGCATTTATCTGGCAACCCCACTTTTCCCCCAAGTTAAAGGTAAAGGGAAGGTTGCGCTTTGGAAAGATGACGACGACGTTGACCAACAAGGACGAGAGGGCAGCTGCGTTCTCTCTATCCTAGACACTAAATTAAGTGCTTTACGTGGATTTTCCCATTCATTCCTCCCCACGGCCGCTGAGGTTACTACTTCATTGCTATTAATACCACGTCCCCATTTCCCAATGCTACTTGTGACCTGAGGCACAGCGAGTCAAATCACTGGGCTGTGGTTACAAAGCCATGAAGGCGTTTCTCCTGGATTCAAAACCAGGCTGTCTACCTCCACAGCTGAACTGGCACCGCCAGGCTGGACCGACTCAAATTCCTACAGGGACCGAGCAGACGCCTTGGGTCAGCGGAACAGGGTTCACAGGGCCCGCCAGCTGGCACACAGATGCCTCATCTAAACAGAGTGGCTGCTCCCCGGTGCCTCGCCCTCCCCCCAACTATTGCCACACGGCTGTGCAGGTCCGATGTCGCGACATCCCGCGTTTCGCCAAAGAATCCAGAAATTCAGATTTGTACAGGACTTCTCAGGGACTGTGGAAATCATTAGAACCCTCCACAGATTTCCAGTGTCTCTTTTCCGTTTGATGTTTGCACTCCCCCAGCTCTCTGAAGTCAGGCAAGGCCACAAGAAATGTGATCAGGAGTGGTCCACGTCACTTTGAGAGTCAGGGTGTGATTCAACGTGCTCCCTTTCTCTCTGTCACAAGGGCAGGTGCTGACCATGCTGGACGGTGACTGCTCTAGTCCGCTTGAGTCCTCGATGAGAACAGAGCCGGGCCCTCGGCTGACCCACGATGCACAGGTACCATGAGAGAGAAATAAATCCTTGTCATTTTAAGCTGTTCAAGTTTGGGGAGCACACCTTACCGCAGCACAGCCTATTGTCTCCCGACAACTACAGGAATTAATTTCCAAAGAGTAGAGTTCAAACAAACACATATCAGCAGGCCAGTGTCCATCCCTAAAGGTTGTGGTGCCTCACAGATGTAGAAGAACTCTGTGTCTTACACTTCAGAGTTGGGATGCAGTTTCTTAAGACAGAGCCAATGTCAAGGGCTTGGTCCTTGGGTCAGCAACAACACTCTGTCCTAGAGCCGCGGGCATGCTGTTAGTCATAGCCAGGGTCTCGCTAAGTGAGAGTTACGGGTTTCATGAAGACCATGGAAGCTTTTAGAGTACACCTGTCCTCCTTATTAGAAACCTCACTCAAAGCTTGTCACCTCCCCAGTCACACTCGGGATCATCTCTGAACTCAGAAATTTAATGTGTCAAAAGACACCCCACCACAGCTACAGTATAAAGCAGAAAATGAGAGAAGAGATGTTTTATCTCCAAATTGAAATGTTAATGCTCTATGGGAAAAAAAAAAAAAGTATTTCCATCTGGAGGAAGAAATGATGGGGCACAAACTCCGTTCCTAGAGAAGGAAGGATTACTTAGAAAACTTGCTTTATTTCAGGGGCACCTGAGCGGCTCAGTAGATTAAGCGTCCGACTTCTGCTCAGGTCATGAGCAGTTTGTGGGTTCGAGCCCCGCATCGGGCTCTGTGCTGACAGCTCAGAGCCTGCAGCCTGCTTCCGATTCTGTGTCCCCCTCTCTCTCTGCCCCTCTCCCACTTGTACTCTGTCTCTCTCTCTCTCAAAAATAAACATTAAGAAAAACAATTAAAAAAAAAAAGAAAACTTGCTTTGTTTCACAATTAAAGAAGTGGAAATAATCATAGTGATTTTTACCTTTAGTTTCAAGCAAAAACACAGGCAATTTGAGATCAGGCAATTTAATATTCCCAGAAATTATTAAAGTTATTTACCAAGGTTCTAACTGGTAACAACTGGCTGTATAAACAGTGAGCCTTGCCCAGTTCTTAGTTTTCTAATCTGTGAAATGGGACAAATATTATTAGATCGCTTTGCTTAAAGACAACTGTAAACTTTTGAAAGACAAATATAGAGAAATGCTATGTTTAAATAAAGAAAATTTGTTCTGCTAATGGAAGAAACAGTATGTAATGTTCATATGGCAAAACTATTGATGTTAAAGTTGTTTCTCTGATTTGATTTTTAAAGGTACCACCAACAATGTTTCTATACAAGTATCAGAATTGAGAGTTTGTTTTGCAGTTCTTTCTTTACTTTTCTTTATGTTTATTTATTTATTTCTCTGTGTGTGTGTGTGTGTGTGTGTGTGTGTGTGTGTGTGAGAGAGAGAGAGAGAGAGAGAGAGAGAGAGAGAGAGGCAAGCATGAGTGGGAGCCTGATGCGGGGCTTGATCTCACGTATTGTGAGATCATGACCTGAGCTGAAATCAAGAGTTGGACGCTTACCCCGACTGAGCCACCCAGGTGCCCCTGCAGATGGTTTTTTATTTATTTTTTTTTCAACGTTTATTTATTTTTGGGACAGAGAGAGACAGAGCATGAACGGGGGAGGGGCAGAGAGAGAGGGAGACACAGAATCGGAAACAGGCTCCAGGCTCCGAGCCATCAGCCCAGAGCCTGACGCGGGGCTCGAACTCACGGACCGCAAGATCGTGACCTGGCTGAAGTCGGACGCTTAACCGACTGCGCCACCCAGGCGCCCCGACAGATGGTTTTTTAAAAGAAGAAGATTAATGGATATTCATTGTAACAAAAACTTAAACACTCAGCTAGCGTGTCAAATGGGTTTCTCAATCCTGGCACTATTGACATTTGGGGCGGGACATCCTTTGTATGGATGTGTACGTCCTGTGCATCGGGGAATGTTTAACAGTATTGTTGGTTCTACCCACTAGATGCCAGCACAACTGCCCAGCTCCCCCAAATGTGCCCAGACTTTGCCAAAAATGTATCTAGACGTTGCCAAATGCACCCTGAAGGACACAACCACCCCCTGTGGAGAGCCACAGTATAAAGTATATAGTACAAAGTATAATTGGACGTGCCTCGCCCCCAGAATAAGAATGTCCCAAAGGTAATCAGTCTTATCAGTTTGGTTGATATCGTTCCAGCAATTTTCTAGGTAGAATCCAACATCATACACTCACCTGACTCCACCTCCCGTGGACACACAGGCTGAGCGTTTCCCCCCACAAGATCGGGATTGCGCAATCCTTGGCAATTTACTTTTCATTTAAAATATATCTTCTTTACCTTTTCCTGTGTGCGCATTTAGAGCTTCTGCATACTTTTAAGGAAGTACTAACGCTAGTCCACTGGATTCATGTACTCGAATTCACTGAACCACCTTCTCACAGATGGACGTTGAGGTATTCCCAACTTCCCTACAATAAACAACACCGTGTCGAATATTTTTACACTTGACATCCTTGCACACTTTGTTAACCAGCCTTTCTAGAGGAATTGTTGGATCGAAACATATGCACCTAAAATACTGATAGATTTCTGGAGGTTTTCCACCAAACACCTAATAGCTGTATATCCTCCTTGTCAGCCTTGGAAACGCGATGTTCCGATGCTTTTTTTTTTCCCCTTCTGAACTTCCATAATAGCACAATAGTGAATATCTTGGCTAAAAGGCAACAGTTCTGAGGTTGAGAAACTCTGCGTGAAAGTAACAGAAACCTAAGTCTGAGTCCCAAGTCCACATCATCAGGCAGACTGTTTGACCCTTGCTCTCCTCCTCTGTAACAATAATGAGAACAGAAGTATCTCCTTCAAAGCCTTGCTGGCTGGAATTTGTTGACATTATATACATGCCCCGCGCACTGCAATTAATTATCGTTGTTCCTAATAAAAATCAAGGGAGGTTCACAAAAGTAAAGCCGAGATGTGCGCACAATCTAGCAATTACAGAACATTTGTGATGCCAGAGGAGTTTAGTGACTGCTACAGAGATGACCTTCCAACGATCATAAAATGAACACGATAGAAGGGAAAATATTTCTCCTCACCAAGGAGACTGTAATTAACGTGTGAGCCGCTGGATGCGTCTGAACCTAGCGGAGGGAGAAAAATCTGGATTTATACACATACACACAGAGAATATGAATATACATGCTTTTTAAACACGCCTCCACACATTTATATAAGAAATGCTGTGGGCATATGGATTTTCCCCACATGTGGGTAACATGCCGCCATGCAGGAGACGCTGATTTCCTTCCAGGATAATTTCAGAACATTCCTCTCTGTACTTGCTAAGAGTGAGTCACTCTTGTAATCAGATAACCTGGAAAACTGGTTTCCGACTTCACCTAAAGTGCATCAAAGGAACTGAAATTTTTTTTTAAAAATGAGCAAAAGCCGGTGGGCTGCTTTAGGGCTGTGGGTTTCAAGGATCATCTTGACCCTATTTGAACATTCATCCTCCTCTCTCAAGCGTAAGGAGACCCTTGGACATGCACTGAGGAGAAAGACAAATTCGTATCCATTCAGATCCCGGCTCTCCCACTGAATGGCTGTAGATTTTCGGCTGATTTAACCCCTCGGGGCCTCACCTTCCTCCTCTGCAGAATGGGATCATCACTACGCCCCAGGGTTCTCAGAAGATTAACGAAGAGAATGCATGAAAGTTGGCATCTACCTACCTAGCATCTGGTCATCTGACCCCTATCTTCCTTGAGATACTGCCTCTTTTCCGCTGTGAGTCCTCAAGAGTTACATGGACTAACTCCTAGGCTGGGTTCAAGGTTGAACCCATGACCCGGTGGCCAATCAGGGCACTGCACTGCCCTGGACAACGCGATTGCTTTAGGTCTGGGCATGTGAACCAATCTGAGCCAAGGAGACTCCATTCTGAGATGTTGTTCGAAATGCGAAAGAGTAATTCTGGAGTTACCCAAGTGTTGAGATGGAACCTTATTTGGCATCTTCCTACATCCTGAGAGAGATGCATTCAGAAGAAAGCAGAGAGGGAAAGAATAAAGCCTAATTCTGATGATACCTTTTGAGTCATTACACTCCACTTGGCCAAAGCCGAGGCTTCCCTGGCCTTTGGAGATAGGGACTCCGCCCCGCTCCCCAAATTAATCTTTTTGATTTAAACCAACTGGCTTTCCCATCCCTTGAAACTCCAAGTTCTCACTAATATAATAGGCAAAGTGTTTGCTATGCTGTCTGGTAATTAGCACGCAAGGAGCCGGGTGGGCGTCTGGGAGGGAGTTCTACGGCAGAGCCCGGAGCCCGGCGGGTCTCTTCCCCCCTCGGCACCCACGGGGAGAGAGCTGACTGACAATGCAGAGAGATCAGGTTCATGGCTCAGTACTGAGAGCAGCTGCCGTGTGAAGAGAAAACACCTACGGGAGCCCTGGGCCCAGTTTACTCACAACTGGCCCCGTGCCAGGCTGCAGGGCGTCACACGCAGGGAGGGACAGGACGCTGCGAGCACTGCTTCAGCTGGGCTGTGCTTTTGCTGACGCAACCTGGGCCCCACTCTGTGATCAGCCGGAAGCTGGCCTGAGTCGCCCGGGCCGGGGACCACTGGCTGCAAGGGGGGGCCCCCGATGCTCCTCACAAACAGGGAAAAAAAACCCCAAAGCAAACCCTGCCACCAGCTCCAGGCTAAGCTACCAACACGAGGCCCCCCGAGAGGGATGGGCCTTGCCTTGATGCTAAAGTGCACAGAGGAGAGAGAGGGAGAGGGAGAGAGCGAGCACACGGGCAGGGGTAGATACAGCTGCAGTATTTTCGGGTGGGGGCAGACTGTGGACTCAGAGAGCCCAGTTCCTCTCCTTGCTTTACTGATTTCAAGCTGTGCGGTTTTATTCATGTATCCAGATCTCCCCTGAGCTCAAAACTCTCCAATGGCTTCCTACTGCATGCACAGTAAAGGCTGGAATTTTTAGCAAGGCACAGAAGTCCTTGCGTGAACCAGCCCCTCCTTTCCTTCCTCTCTGACTCTACCTGTAACCCCTCCACACCAGCCACGCTCTCTCGGTGCTGTTTCAAACTCACCCGTGTGCCTCGGCCCCGGGACCTTTGCACTGGCTGTTCCTTCTTTCTGGAATACTTTCTCCCCAGACATCTGCATAACTTGCTCCTTTACTTTATCCAGATCTCTCTGGAAAACATCACCCTGTCAGATGGGCCTTATCTGAGAGCAGCTCATCTTACCCCAACACCATTACCCCTCTGAGATATTATTTATTAATTCTTTTGTTAACAACTGTCTTTCCCTCCTAGGATGGAACTCTTTATTTGTTTTGTTCACTGCAGTATCGTCAGTGCCTAGAACAGAGCCAAACTGTATGCAGCAGGTGTTTACTTAGATGTGCAACACGGATCTGCTGAGTGCCTACCCGTGTCAAGTGTTAACAAAAGAGAAGTGAGAGAGAGAGAGAGAGAGAGAGAGGGTACCTGCGCTTGTTTTGAGAAATATTCCTGTAGACAAATGAAAGCCAAGAGAAGCAGGCTAACTTCAGAATGTGGAAAACTCTCCAGGGTGATAAAGGGTGACAGAACTGTTATTACTCAGGTGGTCAAGGTAGGTCCCCAGGTAGAGGTGAAGTTGCTGAAACGGTAGGAAAAGCACATGTCACCAGTGTAGAGCGGGAAGACGGAGGGTTCCAGGTGGCGCAAATAGCAAGTGCAAAGGTCCCGGGGCAGAAAAGGACCGAATACCTAATACCTTTATAAAGTGAAAAGCATTCAGCATGGCGAGAGGGAGGAAGAGACAGAGAGGAAACAAAGTCGGAGACGTGGGCACGGGGAGACCCCTGAAACACAGGCAAAGGATTTGGGTTTGCTTCTAACTTTCAGACTCCGTTCCATCCCTCATGAAACAGAGATGATAAACACCACAGCAGGGAAAGGAGTCAGCCAGAAAAGGTAGAGGAAACGCCTAGCACGATGCTAGGTCCATGGTAGGTGCTTCATAAACATCAGCAACTCTGCAGTCCTCGCCGAGAAAGAGACACAAACTTGATGTAAGGTAGAAGTTGGCTGGGATATTCCGTTTCTGCCTCTCAAACCCAAAGGCTTATTGGCGGCAACGGCCAGAAAGAAGCTTTAAGGATCAACCAGGCTTCAGTACGACTTTAGAATTCTCACCGGCTCCTTTCTGGTGCAGGGCAGACCGTCACTCTCTCCCCCAAATGTGATTCTGCGTCAGACAAAACGTGCTGCTCAAGCTGAAAGCACGTGAGTTGTCAGCAGAGCGAATATCAGGATTAGTGGCGAAGCGAGAAAGGCCGGGTGTGTGGAGACCCGATCAGGCAGTGCTGTGCACTCTGACCTGACAGCCGTCCCTGCCTGGCAGGTGGCCACCTGCTGCATGTTAGGAGGCCGCGTGGGGAAGGAGGGAGGGCCAGAAGCAAGCCTTGCAGGCAGCGGACTGCCCTGGAACAAGTCTGCGCGCACAGAGGCGAGAGGAGAATTTTGTCGCATTCGAGCAAAAAGCCTTGCTCAGAGGATGCACAACGGGGCAAATCAGTCACGCCGCCACCTGCCGTTAGGTAGGCCAAAATCACATCCTTCAAGACCTTAGGAACACAGCTCTAAAAACGGGTCTGCCCAAAGGCCTGGAGCCTTAAAGAAAATAGGCAATATAAAAACACGGCATGATTAACAGCGTGCTTGGGAAACCCAACGCCCCAAAACCAAATTATCCAGGGAAGAAATGGGCAAAAGACGTGAATAGACAGTTTCCCAAAGAAGACATCCGGATGGCCAACAGACTCATGAAAAGATGCTCCACGTCACTCCTCGTCAGGGGAATACAAATCACAGCCACAACGAGAGGCCACCTCACACCCGTCAGAGTGGCTACAATGAACAAATCGGGAAATTGCAGGCGTTGGCGAGGGGGCGGAGAAAGGGGAAGCCTCCTGCACTGTCGTTGGGGATGCAAACTGGTGCAGCTGCTCTGGAAAACAGTGCGCAGGTTCCTCAAGCACTTAAAGCTAGAGCTACCCTACGACCCAGCAACAGCACTGCTAGATGTCCAACCAAAGGATACGAAAATGCCGAGGCGACAGGGCACGGGCACCTCAATGTTTACGGCAGCACCAGTGACAATGGCCAAAAGTGGAAAGAGCCCAAATGTCCACTGACTGACAAAAAGATAACCAAGATGTGGTATATATATAATGGAATATTACTCGGTGATCAAAAAGAATGAAATCTGGCCACGTGCAACAACGTGGATGGAACTAGAATGTGTTAGGCCAAGTGAAGTAAGTCAGTCAGAGAAAGACAAATATCGTATGATTTCACTCAGATGTGGAATTTAAGGAACACAACAGAGGAACATAGGGGAAAGGAAGGAAAAATAAGATAAAAACAGAGAGGGAGGCAAACCATAAGAGACTCTTCAATACAGAAAACAAACCGAGGGCTGCTGGAGGGGAGGCGGGTGGGGGGATGAGCTAGATGGGGGATGGGCATTAAGGAGGGTGCTTGTTGGGATGAGCATAGGGTGTTATATGTAAGTGAGGAATCGCTAAATTCTACTCCTGAAAATAAAAAAAAGGCAATAACGTCACTTTGCTTTAGATTAAAAACAAATAGTTTGCTTGAGAGATGATTTGAATATCTAAAGAAGTTTCTCTGATCTAAGACCTATTTAATTTCAAAGAAATTTACTCTTACTTGGGAGTCTCAGGAGCACGAGGACCCCACAAGCCACAGAAGGAACTACGGCAGGACTCGGAAATGCTCACCAGTGTTTCTGCCTCAGCACCATGTGACTGGATTTTATCATTTTTTGTTAATTTTATTTTTTGATTTAATTTTGTCGTCGTTGTTGTTAAGTAGGCTCCATGCCCCACGCGGGGACTGACGCGGGGCTCGAACTCACAACCCTGCAATCCAGACCTGAGCTGAGATCAAGGGTCAGACGCCTCACCGACTGAGCCACCCAGGGGCCCCTGATTTTGCCTTCTTAAAAAAGAAGGTTTTTGCTGCAGACTGATCTGACTTAGTGATAGGAAATGTGGACCCATTTCTGCATCTACTTACTGAGCTCTCACGGACCCGCCTTAACAGCACGTCCTGGGGGCCCTCAAAGGGGGCGATGGCCATAATCGGGGAAGCCTTAGCCTGAGAGGAAGTCCACATCAGGCAATGACCCTTATTTAGCTAATGGGATGTTCCTCGCCACAGGAGGGAAAAACAGATATAATTCAAGTGTCTAACATTAGGGGAACTGTAGTCGACTCAAGCTACAATTAAATACATTACAGCTCTGTATATTCAAACAGTGGAATAGTCAGCAGCTGTTAACATGTGAAACATAATTAAATGCCTAAAGTGCCTAAAATTTATGAAACTTTGAGTAACAAAGGCAGAAATGAGACAAATAATAAGCACTTAAAAAGATGTCTACCATACATATATAAGCTTTATGTGATACAATAATATATCACGTATATGACTATGTATTGTTATATATTTGTATAAATATATAACATCACATGTTATTTAATATGTATTGTATAGTTATATAATACGCACATTATAAATACATATATCACATATTAATAGTATATAATACACTAAAATCAATTTCTCTATATTATATAGGATATAAATAATATGTAAATTAAAGTGAATTTTTTTACTTATTTTAAATCTTTATATATATTAGAATTAAAGAATATACATACATACACACCCCCCACGTACATGCACATACATATGATTAAACGTACATTTGAAATGTACATTTCCAGATACATATCCCTTCTGTAACATGAAAAATAAGTTATTTTTAACCGACTTTAAGACATCTCTGACAGATTCACAGATCATGACTTACTTATTCCGATCACAGTATCTTGTGCAAGGTGGATGCTTAATTAATAATGTTCATTATATTCAGAAAAGAAAAAGCAAGGTAAGAGAACAGAATCACTTCAGTGAAGAGGAAACAACCCCCAAAACTTATGAGAAATCCCGGATATACGTGAGTCAAATTAAGTAGATGTAACGCCATAAATGTTTACTTCCTTTGTGGCTCTTCACAAAATGGGAGCCTCAACCTTTTCCTCTGGTCTAGAAATGGAATTCTTATCGGGCTTAAAGAAAACCTGTACTTGGGAAGATTGCATTGAAAGATGATTGGTGAGATGTCTTTCCAAACGACCAATAAACATGTTTTATGTGGAAGTGAATACTATGTATATGTGTATACTAATCACTGGTATTTTTAATAAGTATATAAAAATATATACTTATGAATCAGCCTTAGGTTCAGGAGTATCTAGCTGATGCTAATGATTTGATGCACGCTCTAATCTTTGTGATTTAAAAATGATACTGGCGGGGCGCCTGGGTGGCTCAGTCGGTTGAGCTTCCGACTTCAGCTCGGGTCACGATCTCACGGTCCGTGAGTTCAAGCCCCGCTGACAGCTCAGAGCCTGGAGCCTGCTTCCGATCCTGTGTCTCCCGCTCTCTCTGACCCTCCCCCGTTCATGCTCTGTCTCTCTCTGTCTCAAAAATAAATAAACATTTAAAAAAAAATTTAAAAAAAAAATAAAATAAAAATGATGCTGGCGTAGTCAGTTATGTGTCTGACTCTTGCTATCAACTTGGGTTGTGATCTCTCTGTTGTGGGTTCAAGCCCCTCATCAGGCTCTGCACTGAGCGTGAGGTCCACTTGGGATTCTCTCTCTTCCTCTCTCTCTGCTGCTCCCTTGTTATAATACATAAATATAGAAATAAATAAAAAGATTTAAAAAAAATAAAATAAAAATAAAAAAACCAATTTTATTTATTTACTTTGAGAGAAAGAGAGAGAAAGCACACACACACAAGTGGAGGAGGGACAGAGAAAGAGAGAGAGAGAAAGAGAAAGAGAGAGAGAGAGAGAGAGAGAGAGAATTCCAAGCAGGCTCCACACTCAGCATAGAGCCCCATGTGGAGCTCGAACCCACAACAGAGAGATCACGATCTGAGCCAACATTAAGGGTCAGATGCATAACCAAATGAGCCACCCAGGTGTCCTAATAAATAAACATTTTTAAAAAATGATACTAAAAAAACATAGAAAAGATCCTGATGTGTCTGTCAGCCATACCTTGCCAGTATACAAATAATATACCACTCTTGTGCTATGAACCCAGTGGACTCTGTTTTCTTTTATTGAGTTTCTCTGGTACTCGGTTTCCCCCTTAAACCGTCAGCTCCATGAGAGCAGGGGACATCGTCTGCCTTGCTTACCCCACATCCCAACGCAGAGCAACACGACTGGCAAACACGTGTGGAATAAATAAATCCATGGATCTTGTTATCATATGATATTCCTACAGGGAAGTAACATTTCCATTAATACGCCACAAGAAATACTGTATTTCTTGGTCCCAGTCTTGTATCGCATGTTCATTGGTTTGCATTTTATCGTCTCTTGTGTTTTGAGAGCAAGTTTCCTTAGAATCTTTTAGGACACTAAGTGGGGTCCATATAAATACTGAGTTAAGACACAAAACAAAAAGCAAAGCAAATCAGCAACTCCAGAAAGCAATCTCTGCTGGGGTCGCCTGTTTCCCTCCTTTGTTTGAACCACTGCTGATTTCACACCTCCCAGGAGCCAGAGCCAAAGCCCCTGACATCTCAGCTCAATCTCACTGGGGAAGAGAGGGCTCATGTCTGTGGAGAACAGGGCGCCCCCGTGGCAAACCACAGGGGGCAGCGGGGAAACAACTGGAGAATACGGAACGCTAACTTGTGTACACCAGGCAGCTGGTGGTGACCTCCCAGAAGCCCAGCGTGTTGTTCTCTCCGCCTCACCCCTCCATCCTGTGGTTCTATCTCCAAACCGCGTCCAATGCCCTTCACTCCTTTGTCCTAATGGTGAGCATCTCTCCCTGGACAGGAGCTTCCTAACCTATCTTCCCGCAACTCGTTCTGCCCCGCTATAATTGTCACACCTGCCAGAGTAACGATCTTGGAAAGGAAATCAGACTATGTCACCCATCTGGGAAAAACCCGCTGATGGCTTAGCCTTCACACTTGGCATAAAATATTTTATCCTGCCCTATAAAGTTCTGCAGGAGCAGGCTCTGAGTACCTTGGACTTCATCATTGGCCTTATTCTTCCTCGTTCACAATGCACCAAGAACTCTGGAGCAAGCATTCCCACCTCAGGACCTTTGCACCTGCTGTCTCCTCAGCCTGGAAGTCTTCACCTTCAAATCTTCGCATGCTTGGCTCCTTCTCGTTGGAGACTCTGCACACAAGTCCCTCCTCCAAGGAGCCTTTCTTGACCATCTCTTCCAAAATAACCTGCCCACTCCCGACCACATCCTTCTCCTCTATTATCTTCCTCGGAGATCCACCCGCCTCAGATGATCACATTTGTCTGCAGTTCCGTCTGCCTCACTCACTAGTATATCGGCATCGTCAGGGTAGGGGACTTGCCTATCTTGTTCCCCATTGCCTATCTTGTTCCCCATTATCCCCAGTATCTAGGGCCTGGTGTAGAGCCTGAGATAAAAAAGATGCCCAATAAATAGATTCCCAGGATCTCTATAGGGCAAACACTTTATTTTGCAATAATTATAATAAAAGCTAATATATCTATCACCCACGTATAAGTTAATAACTCTATAACGCAGTTACTATTTCCCTCAACTTGCAAATGAGGAAACCGGGCTCAGAGAGACTAAGCCAGCTCTCCAAGAACACTTAGCTAGTATTGGCAAGCCTGGATTTGAACTTGGTTCTTTCATTTTTAATTTTTTTTAATGTTTATTCTTTGAGGGAGGGGAGAGAGAGAAAGAGAGAGAGAGCACACGAGCAGGAGAGGGGCAGAGAGAGGGAGACCCAGAATCCGAAGCAGGCTCCAGGCTCTGAGCTGTCAGCACAGAGCCGGACGCGGGGCTCGAACCCATGAACCGCAAGATCGTGATCTGAGCCAAAGATGGACGCTTAATCGACTGAGCCACCCAGGGGCCCCATGAACTTTGTTCTATGTCTCTTCACAGGCCGTGTTCTTAACCATCTGGATCCATGGTCTTTTAAATATATATTTTTTTCAACGTTTTTATTATTTATTTTTGGGACAGAGAGAGACAGAGCATGAACGGGGGAGGGGCAGAGAGAGAGGGAGACACAGAATCGGAAACAGGCTCCAGGCTCTGAGCCATCAGCCCAGAGCCTGACGCGGGGCTCGAACTCACGGACCGCGAGATGGTGACCTGGCTGAAGTCGGACGCTCAACCGACTGCGCCACCCAGGCGCCCCTGGATCCATGGTCTTTTATGTGCTGCTTCAGCATGTTAGGACTGTGAACTGAGCTCAAGCAAATCATTCATGCATCGGCTCATTCAAGGAGTATTTACTGAGAACGTAATGCATTTCACGACTCGCGCCAGGCTTTCCCGATACCCCTGCCCACATGACTACCACACTCGCCCTTTCACTATTCAACAAGTAGGTTTTGATCCCTGAAGAGGGAAACTTAAAAAAAAAATCCTGGAATAAAAATAGTGTATGTTGAGCACCTTCTCCGTGCTGGGCGCTGACCCAGGCCCTTTGTATAGACTGTCTCATTTAATTCTTGCAGATAGCATTAGAAGGCAGGTGATGTTTCTCTCAATTTAATGATCACTGCGCTGAGGCTCAGAGAGGTTAAGTGGCTTGCTCACATAGGTAGTCAGTGACAGCGCTTGTCTGTGTCCAAATTGTCCCCTTTCCACACCACACATTAACACTTGCACGCGGGAGGATGCACTCCATAAATGTGCTGGGAATGAATAAACGAAGCCCCCGTTAAACCCAGCTCGGGATGCAGGAAGTCACTTGACCCACATCATAGTAACTCCCAGCTGTAAAAATGGGATTCCGTTTGGGAAATCAGTTTTACTACTAGATGGCATAATGTCCTTTTTTGCTAATGGTTTTGGGAGAAATAATACCAGCTCTAAATGCAAATCACAGCGCTCACTTAATTTATTTGGACTCATCAGGTCCTACACTTTTCCGGGCATGGAAGGTTATCAGTTGACTGTCCTCCAGTCCATAGTCTTCAATATCTGAAAACTCACCATTAATCAGGCATGGTTTATGGCCCTTTGCATGTACAACCCCACGGAATATGAGCGACTACTAGCTGTGTTTCCCTCCCCACACCCCTGCCCCGAGCAAGACAACTCACTGAGGAGTTAAGTGGCTGCCTCAGTGTGGCACAGCCACGAGACGTGGCTGAGGCAGGCTTATACCCAGGCTCTGCTGACCTACTCTGTCAGCAGGCCTCCGGGAAGTGGGGAGTCAGACAAAATTACTGAGGACGTGGGGGAAAGCAGCTCAGGAAACCTCCATGCCCCCTCACCAGGTCTCACACGTCCCTATCAAATTGAATCCAACAATGAGAAATGATATTCCCCCAGGGTCTGACCCCCAAATGCTTCAAGAGTGAATTCTTTGCTTCCCTCACCACAAAATTATTCAAGTGCTCACAAGGCGATTGCTGGCCTCTGGAACCTGATCTCAGAACCTGCAGAGGGCCCGAAGGATGGTCCTAATGATATTACCAAGTGGCGCTTCCCAGTTTTGACATCCGTCAAGAGTTCACGTCCAAAGATTATTCTACCAGACGGGTCCCGTGGATGTGATGGGATTAGCCAAATTTCAAAGCTTATTTTTGACCTCCAGTAGAAAATTGAGCACATCCGTTCATGAAGGCCACGGGGACTATGGGAGAACATCAAGTTGATTCATCAAATTAGCTCAAACATAATTGTTCTGCACGACTGGCTATAGAATTCGTCAGCTATAAACCTGTCAAAAAGCTATCCACTCCAATGTTAAATAGAGACACAAAGTAATGTTGTTCAGAATCTGACATTTGTCGGACTTTAGCCTGCTAAGGATGCTTTGTTTCCTCTTGAAGGAATTGGTCGAGAGATGTACCGATAGGTCTGAGCAAAGCAAAGAGTGAATAGGTCAGAGCAAAGCAAAGGAACCCACACTGGTTTCTGGAAGTACCAGCTTGCATATATCAGACCTGTAACTATATCCTGTCCTTTGAGAGACCGATCAAGGTTAGAGTTACACATTTTGAATTTGTGTGTGTGTGTGTGTGTGTGTGTGTGTGTGTTGCTAATCACATGACATATGGATCATTCGCCTTTTTACAACGAAGACTGTTCTCGGCAATGAAGAGAAAGGACCCACCGCACTGCTGCAAATCTTTGCTTCTTTTCTCTAACACGTCCTCTCGCCCATGCTCCCAGGGGGTGCTACAGAATGCAAAAGCTGCAAATTAGAAATTTCTGCAGAGAAAAATTGACAGTGTCAGGGCAAGATTTAAGTCAATGACCTTCCAGCCACTGTTGAAGGTCACAATTCCCCCTCCCGTGGCTGACCGTCTGAACCTTCTACACCCTGGTGAGCTCCCTTCGTGTAAGGTGGGTGCCCTCGCTGGGCCTCACTCTGGGTGCCTCCGCGGGCATTCGTGCCATGCCTTTGTCTCTAAACCCAAACAACTCAAATGTACCTGATGCACTCCACTCTGGATGCAAAATTCTTTCACTGTTGTCTTCCTTGTCTTTTCTCAGTGACTACTTGTCTGGTTCCTAATTTTTATGCCATTTTGGGGTAATTTTTCCTTTTTTTTTTGTTATTGACAAAGACAGAGGAGGCCTCCTATAATTTGTGGGTGACTGACAAGGCTGAAGGTTGTTAACTCAAATGTTTTGATTTACATCAGAGAGGACCTCCGGGCCCCAGACATGACAGGCCACAATAGCTGCTTTAAAGCTAGTGAGTATTAAATTCCTAGCAGGCAACCCCTTTATGTGCTAGTCAATACATTTTTCCTTCCAGGGTAGTTTGGTGCTGAGTATTAAAAGGTTTAAAATAGGCATAATCCCCAGCAATTCCACTTCTGGGATTCTATCCCAAGAGATAAATACATACGTGGGCCACGATCTGAATACAAGGATGTTCATCTCAGTGTTGTTTAGGACAGGAAAAGGTTTTTTTTTTTTTTAAAAAAAAAAAGCTACTGGGGCGCCTGGGTGGCGCAGTCGGTTAAGCGTCCAACTTCAGCCAGGTCACGATCTCGCGGTCCGGGAGTTCGAGCCCCGCGTCGGGCTCTGGGCGGATGGCTCAGAGCCTGGAGCCTGTTTCCGATTCTGTGTCTCCCTCTCTCTCTGCCCCTCCCCCGTTCATGCTCTGTCTCTCTCTGTCCCAAAAATAAAATAAAACGTTGAAAAAAAAAATATTGCTGTCTATATCCAATTAGAGTAGATAGAGCTGAGCGTAAAGGGCCACCAGAATAAAAAAAAAAAAAAAAACAAAAAAACAAAAAAAACTGACCAGGAGCCCAGAAAACCTTCTGTTCATTCTTACTAACCACTGCTGTGTTTGATCTCTGCTTCTTGGCTGACTGAGTTAGAATTTTCTCTTTGAAAGATGAAGCTGTGAATTTCCTGTTAGGCAAGTCTCAGGTCGATTATTTTTTAAGTCACTGCTCTACCTCTAGCGAAACTGAAAACCTTAAGAATAGTGTCATCGGAAATTTACTTTGTATACATCTTCACCAAAACCCGACCATTCACAGAAGGGATTAAAAGGAGGTGGCATAGCTTTGGGTAACCACATGCTCTCTCTGTGGCCCCCTCTCCTCACTAGTAAGACGGAACTAATATTGACAACACTGCCTTATGGATGGGTCATGAGACTTAAGTTGTGGGCAACTGACGCATGATAAGTACTTTGTAAATGTTGATTGCTAACATTATGGCAATTCAACTCTCTTCTGGAGAGCACTGGTGCTGGACCAAATCCCTAACTTACACTGTTAGTTACCCACCTGATTTGCCAGCTTACCTATGCGACCTGCTGTTGACCGTTTCCTAAATCCTGATGTGTCTGATCTTGATTTGTTGGCCTACTGAGGCAGAATGCTCACTTTGAATGGCCTGGTTCTCGCAGTGACTCTTACCCTTATTATTACATGCTGTAGCCTTTACTTTAATCCCCTCCAGACCCAAAGGTCTGAAGATGTACTGAAGCAGGACAGTTCTAACCTCTTACCCTACAGAAACGGTAAAACAAGAGTTGATCTGAGGCCTCAGAGAAGAGGTCAGAAGCAAACAGCTCCCAGGAAAGACTCCGTCTAAAGACACATTTTATTTGGCAGACAACGTAGTTTTTCAATATCATAAATTACTTTCCAACATTTAAGAAATTAGTACAGATCACTGTAACTCCTAGGTTCCAGAATTCCTTAAGAAAAAAGAAAAGCTGTCCTCCCTTTGAAAGGTACAGGAAAATTCTATCATATTGTAACTTACATGTAAGTTACATGTAACTTAATACATGTCTGTAATTTACCCCGTCCAGCACATTTCTTTCTAAGATTGATCTATATGATTCCTATACCTGTGGTTTATGCATCTTTACGCCTGTATGGTATTCCACAGCATGAATAGGACAAAATTTATTTTTATATTCTCCTATTAATAGATATTTGGTTGTTTCGAGCTTTTTGCTAACACAATGTTGCTGTGAATACTTTTGGACTTGCCTCCTTGTACCTGTGCAACAAACCAAAGAATGTCTTATTGGGGGAGATAAACCCATGCAGTGAAACCTTGAAGAGAAGCAAGGGAATTAATTACAAATGCCCGGTTCAGGCAAGTGGCTGCTTAGGTGACGGGGCGCATTTGACAGGGGAGGGTCACACAGGGAACTTCAACAGTATTGGTAATATTCTATTAGATTGAGTGGTTTTCAATCTAGATTCTATTAGGTGAGCTCTTAGGGGCTCACGTTAGTAGTATGCTTCACAAGTCACACACGCTTTATACAGAGTCTTTGTAAGAAGCCAAATGAAAAATATTTTCTATTTTTAAATAAAAAAACTTTTTTTTTAAGTTAGGGAGAGAGAGAGGATCCCAAGCAGGCTCTACGCTATCAGCACAGAGCCTGACGTGGGGCTTGAACTCAGAAACCTCGAGATCACGACCCGAGCCGAAGCCGAGAATCGGATGCTCAACTGACTGAGCCACCCAGGTGCCTCGGAAAATATTTTTGAGTGAACTAAAAAAATGGAGAGATCCAGCAACACTGGGTCCACATTCTCAAATGCCTCTGGAAGAAAAGTCAAGGACTGTTCACTCATCACCGTCCTACAATCTCACAGTTATACCTGCCTGCTTATTCATTTATGTTCCCCCGGGGCCCTTGACATAGTGGCAGTAATGGTCTCAGCCCTAAGGATGATGTAATCTCTAGAGTACAGGCTGGAGGAACCCATCCCCCCTGCCCCCCAACATACAAAGTCCTTCCCTGAACAGGAAAACGTGTGAAAAAGATATTCATGCATCTGGCACTTCTGACAGCCTGAAGGGCCACCGTGGTGACCACCAAGCAACCTGTTGCAACTTCCACAGGGGGGCCAAGATCCTAGGGCACCATCTCAGCCAAACGATGTGACATGACATCACAGCTATGAACCAACAGAGTCGAACAGCACAGAGAAAACAAGCTGTGCTTTTCCCTCCTATCTGGAAGTCATAATTTCCAGGTCAAGGAAATACACCCCTGACGTGGGGCTCCGTGAGTCGTCAGATATTCCTAAAGGGGCTCCCTCTGTAGGATCTGTTGCCCGCATTGCCATCTCTTAATTGAAACAAGCAGACGGTCGAAAGACGGCCATCGGTGGGATGTGTTTCCCAGATACGCTCATTCTAAGGATGAACCCACATTATTCTCAGCACCGCCTAGAAAATCCACCGGAGCCGTCCAGGTGAAGGAAGATGTGGCGGGAGATTCAGTGAGCTTGGCTTCGTGAAAAGGATCTCCTCGGTCTTCCCAGGAATGCCCCACATGTGTGAGCGAGTGCCCCACATCTGTTATCTACCACCAGTGTGGCCCAGCTAAAGCCCTACATTGAGTCCAAGCCAGAGAGGAGCCCGCGGATGGCCGGCACTCTGTTCTTAATAACTTTTTTTAAGTTTCTTTCTTTCTTTTGAGAGAGAGCAGGAGGAGGGGCAGAGAGAGAGAGAGAGAGAGAGAGAGAGAGACAGAGAGAGAATGAATCCCAATCAGGCTCCATGCTGTCAGTGCAGAACCCGATGCAGGGCTCAAACTCACGAACCTCTGAGATCATGACCTGAGCTGAAATCAAGAGCTGGAGGCTTAACCGACTGAGCCACCCAGGCACCCCAGACATCCAGGTTGTCTGCTTCTTACTGACTTTGACAGCTGCTCCCGGGGCCCCCGCATCTTTCCATTCCGTCCACCTTGACCCACTCCCCTTTCACCTGGACATCAGCAGTATCCCCACTTTTTTTTCTGAGCTGCCCCCATTGTGCCTCCTGCAAAGTATAAAGTCCACAGCCCTCTCTACCTGCATCCCAGCCAATCCAGACTGTTGGCAGGTGCCTCGAGCCCAACGTATTTTCACCCCTGCCAAACCTTTACCCCTGTGACTCCTTCTACTCGGAAAATGTTTCCTCTTCACTACCTCATGAGCTGCAGTCTTGAGTGTAGCTGTCACGATCTCCAAGAAACATTTTTTTTTCCCCGGCTACCAAAATTACATAAGGTGTCCTACCGCAGCATAGATGGAACTAGATGTAATGGATGAAGCTATTTCTTTTCATATGTATACGAATATACGTGGGGGTAATTGAAATATGTGTGTGTCCATAGGAATCCTACATATACATGCACATACTTCAAAATAAGTATAGAAAGTAGGTCTCAACCCACAAACACATCCTTTGGCTCAATAATTCCACTTTTTAGAAGTTATCCTAGGAAAATAATCGTAGATGTATTCAAATACTTAGCTATTGTTTTTTTCTTAGAACACGGTTGTATAGCCAAAAAGTGGGAAACAACCTAAATATCCAATAGGGGATTGGTTTAACGAGTTAGGGTGTTGACTGACAAGTTTCACTGACTTATTTTCTTATTTTTTTTAATTTTTTTTTCTTTTGAAATTTTTATTTAAATTCTAGTTAGTTATACAGTGCAATACTAGTTTCAGGAGTAGAAAGAATTCAGGGATTCATCACTTACATACAACACCCAGGGCTCATCATAACAAGTATCTTATTATACTTTTTTTTTTTTTTAATTTTTTTTTCAACGTTTATTTTATTTTTGGGACAGAGAGAGACAGAGCATGAACGGGGGAGGGGCAGAGAGAGAGGGAGACACAGAATCGGAAACAGGCTCCAGGCTCTGAGCCATCAGCCCAGAGCCTGACACGGGGCTCGAACTCACAGACCGCGAGATCGTGACCTGGCTGAAGTCGGACGCTTAACCGACTGCGCCACCCAGGCGCCCCTCTTATTATACTTTTTAAATTTTTTTAAAGTTTATTTATCTTGAGAGAGACAGAGATAGCACGAGCAGGGGAGGGGCAGAGAGAGAGAGAGAGAGAGAGAGAGAATCCTAAGCGGGTTCCTCTGCACTGTCAACACAGAGCCTAATGTGGGGCTCAAACTCACGAAACTGTAAGATCGTGACCTGAACCGAAACAGAGAGTTGGACGCTTCACCAACTGAGCCATCCAGGTGCCCCTTGTCCCTCATTATTTTTGAAGGAACATGAGATAGAGCTCAGAGAGCCTTGTTTGTGTAGGAAGCTTAAGGCTACAGTTGTTGGGGCATGAGGCGATGTCACCGAGAGAGTGACATTCAGGAAACGAATGCAAAAGCAGGCATGAGGAAAACCCATTTGCCTTCTTGCAAACCTGATCTCAAAGTGGCTCCAGTTCTGGCCGTCCCGCACCTTGCCTGTGCATCTGAGCAACTCTGGGTGCGTCCTGGGGGAGAGGGCTTTGGTTTCACAGAGTTGGGCCAGAAGTAATTTCTTGCTTAGAAAAAGTGACAAAGAGCATCTGCAGGGCACAGGAGGCACCTATGGTGGCAGGAAGCCACCAGGTCACAGCCTCCCACTTGTGGAAGGGGTCTGTTGTGCAACCCATCATCCTTGCGGGGGACTTTGCACGGAGCTCAGGGGTGAGAAAGAGAATCCACTTGGAAACAGAAAGAACATATATGAACTTGAATTTACATGTAATCTATATTTACTTTTTGTGTACAAAACAGTAAGTTTTACCTTAAAATAAGAAAACATACTGGGGTGCCTGGGTGGCTCAGTCAGTTAAGCGTCCAACGTCAGCTCAAGTCACGATCTCACAGTTTGTGAGTTCAAGCCCCACGTCGGGCTCTGTGCTGACAGCTCGGAGCCTGCAGCCTGCTTCGGATTCTGTGTCTCCCTCTCTCTGTCCCTCCCCCACTCGTGCTCTGTCTCTCTCTCCAAAATAAAAAAAAAAACATTAAAAACAATTTTTTTAAAAAAGAAAGTATGTTGAGGCTGGTGCCCTGACTCATTCTAGGCATGAATATGTCATCTATCAGATGAGTGAATATTGTCATGAGTGGGGGAAGGGGGCAGTTCATGGAGGTGGAGGGTTGATGCGACCCTTTGCTCCTTCCTTAAATTTCAAGGCAACTCAAGTGTTCCCATGCAAGTGGACAGACGTATTTTATTCCCTAAGCTTAATGGTCTCCATTTGGATCCACGCATTTTTGTGTGGTGTCTCAGCTAGGACTGTCCCTGTGACCAAGTGAAAAAAAAAGAAAAAAATGACAACCAGACATTTGAATCAATGAATCATGAAGTGATCAAGATCTTCAAAAATGATGAACCAGATTCAATCTTGGCTCTCACTACAAAAATTTTGAAGATATAAAAGCCAGAGTTTCAAAAAATACGTCAAGTGTAATAAAATTATATATGGAAATATATACACCCATATGTATAGTCATGCATTTGTGCATACTTATATAACACGTTATATATATGTACTAATGTATAATATATAAATATAATATATAAATGTCATATAAATATAAAATATTTATATCGCATTCTTTTAAAACTTCCATTCTGAACATATTTTAATAAAGCACATTTTACTTGTACAGTGGTACCTGCATATAATAAATGCATAACATAAATATATTCTACCTGCAAGGCAAGCACAAAATGCTGGCACACCATTGGCTCAGTGTCCTGTCCCCACCTAGACCATGAGCTCTTTGAGGTCGGGGACGAAGTATTTGTATGAATCCTGTTACCACATTTTCTTCGTTCTGAGGTACAAAATAAAGGTTTATCCAATGAAGGAAATTTCCCTTAAAAACACACATCGGGAAAAGCCAGACTAAAAGAAGAGTGGTGGGGCGCCTGGGTGGCTCAGTCGGTTGAGCATCCGACTTTGGCTTAGGTCATGGTCTTGTGGTTTGTGAGTTCAAGCCCCAGATCGTACTCCAAGCTGATGGCTCAGAGCCTGGAGCCTGCATTGGATTCTGTGTCTCCCTCTCTCTCTGCCCCTCCCCCACTCACATTCTCTCTCTCTCTCTCTCTCTCTCTCTCTCTCTCTCCCCAAAATAAATAAACATTTAACAAAATTAAAAAATCATAAAAAAACATCAATAGAAGGAGAGCATATGACTTGGCTTCCCCTAAAAACACAAAGTTTGGGCCAGATCCACAGCAATCACTCCTCAACACTGGCCAAACAGTTTTAAGATAAGATAATTGTTCGTGTATGTATTTATTTTGGTAAAATATCAAACCGTATGCTCTCGGTTATAACTACAGCCATGTTTTTTTTTTTTTTTTCACTGAAAAAAATAAGAGAATGGGATGAATTCTCTCTTCCTCTGGCCCACACTACTTCAGAAAGAAAAAAAAAACCCAAAAAACAAATGGCCTCCCCTTTATGGCAATTTGTAGCCTGGAGCCAGTTTTTAAAGCTGAGTAATAAATCCCAGAAAAACAGTGACTGCGATGGAAAGGCTGACAGACATTTAACACTCTAATGGTGCAAACAGAGGGCACACAGGAAAACGCTCCAGTCCCAGTCCCCACGCTGAATGTTCACACACTGCTCACCAAAGTGCTATTTTTTAGTGGACAATTTGCCTGTTCATAAACAGCAGAAAACTTCCAAAATGCTTGCAAACCCGAGGGAGAAGAAATTTCCTTAATATTCCTGTTTCCTACAGGTTGGGTTCTTTGCTGGATACTCCAACTGCTCTGGCTATTGTTGCTGCGTTTTTTGCTTTTTTTAAATGTTTTTATTTATTTTGGAGAGAGAAAGATAGGGAGAGAGAGGGGTGGGGAGGGGCAGAGAGAGAGGGAGACACAGAATCCAAGGCAGGCTGCAGGTTCTGGGCTGTCAGCACAGAGCCAGAGGCAGGGCTGGAACCCACGGACTGCAAGATCATGACCTGAGCCAAAGTCGGACGTTCAACCGACTGAGCCACCCAGGCGCCCCTATTGTTGCTGTTTTTAACCATAAGGAACAAAAATGACATTTGAACCGTGACAACTTGACAACTACTAAAGGGAAAAAAAAACCCAACAAAACAAGACTTAAACTAGAATACCATAACTCGAACTAGGATAGCTTTATGTTAACAGCACTGTCCATTCATCCAACACATGAAGCATCTAATTCTCTAAATATAATGTACCTCTGTGTAGAGGCAAAAACCGTAAATCGCAAAAATCATTTGATTACTGTTCAAGATAACAAAGGGGAGAAACATCACCCAATCCCAAAGTTTATACTTAGACCTTAATATTTAATTCAGAGGAAGAATATTGGATACAATTCTGCCTCCATTTGTGATATCTGTCATTTCCCTCTGGGTTAAGGGCTCTATCTATAATTTACATATGTGACTGTAGGGATAGGAACCCACTTTGGAAGGTCATGAACATCAACCCCCAGTGTCTCACGTTGGACATTCAAAGGCTCTTTCGTAGGAAGGTAACTAGCACACCCACAAACTATAGCAATGCATCCATTGATGAGACGGTGTTAGGGTGGAAGAGAAACGTGCCCAGGAGGTGAGAATGCGTGTTTGAATGCAGTGGGGCGAACCGGGAGGCACCGACAGGAACACAGAGGTGCATTTTCCATCCGAGTCCTGGAAACCCAGTGGAGACAAAAAGCAACAACAAATAATGCATCTCCATGGTAATAAAACCGCAGACCTATTCACGTAATTATTCCATACAAATGACGAAGATGTAGGCAGCACCAAGATGACATTTTATCATCTCAATTGATCCGTTCGGCTCACTCACAGCCCTCTTGTTCACTCAGACACGTCTATTCTGTGAACGTTACTCATGTTAGATGTGTGTACAATTAAGTACGCAATTTTGCATCAAAAACCTGGGTGCCTGTATATGAAATGAGCCAACGCGCTTGGCATTTTTATGAGCAACTATGGATTTTGCAGGCAGATTTACATTATAAGCATTCTAAGGAAGGATTGAGACTGGGGAAAATGGTGTGGATATATTTTTAAAAGATGCTTCCAGCTCACAAGGACTCAATTTTGAAGCCCACGCAGGCATTCTGCATGTACAAGCACTTTCTCCGGGTATAATTTAAGGGCAGTTTGAAACTTTGGCCCAATTTGATCAAATATTGATAGACGGTCCAGTAAAACGTGGTATGGGAAACAGCTACTTTACTGACACTGTAAATTTGAAGAGACACTGTCAACCTGCTGAGCTCTGAAATTTACTTCCCTAAAAGGCAGATAAATCCCACGGCTAACACCGGAGATCTGTGTTAAATATACATACTCATGTACCTTATGTGAGATCCCCCTCAATAAATTTCCCTTTGAGTCTAGTGCTAGGAAATAGTTTGTCTTTCCTGATGAATGTGTCTGCTTTCTCATTAGAGGATGAGATTGTGATTCATCATGTTTCTCTTTTTGCCTGTGCAGCCAGGAACCTCTGAGTTTCACTTTGCACTCAGTGGCAACAGCTCTTCTTAGCTTAGGTTTTCTGGCAAGACACGTCTGTCTCTTCCTTACGAGTCTCTTATTCCTCCCTCCCCTTCCCTTACATTCGCGATACTCTTTTATTTGTATCTTTTTGGTTTAACATTGTATTTTTAACTAATCTCTACGTCCAACGTGGGGCTCTAACACACAACCCCGAGAACCAGAGTCGCATACTCTACTGACTGAGCCAGCCCGGTACCCTTAATTTGTACCTTTCATTGATTGTCATCTCACATTCTTTTATGGGAAAAGAAGGAATAGTCAGAAGGATACTCAGGTCCCGAGATGCCTTCAAGTAACAGTCAGTGAGACTTTGTTTCTGATTCCGTTAACTTGCCTGAAATCAACCAAATATCTGGATACATGATGGTTACCTACTCTGCAAATGAAGTTCCTCTCTTCCCTATGTGCCACTCAGTTCAGTCCCAGAGACACAGTCAGATTTACCTGCCATAGAAAATTGGGGCAAGTCTCCTCCCCACCAAGAGGTTACCCAGACTTCTGATGCGTTCCCGCTGAAATTGCTGAAGGCCAGCCACCACTGCCCACGTTAGTGGGTTTTTTAAAAACGCAAAATGGAGACACACACTTATCACAGGGAGGATTTATTGGAAGAGATGCTTTTACTCCCCATTATGAGAGGAAGAAATTTGGTTCTAACTAGGCTGACCTGGAATTGTTGAAGGGGGTAAAGGGAAGAAAGAAGGCAAAAGCCAATCAGAGCCAATGTCGCCAGTCACAACTTCCACTTACGATGGTGGCTGTCGAACTGGCCTGCGTTGGAACCGCCCACAGGGTCTGTGAGCGCGTGGATGGCTGGGGTCCCTCTCCAGAACTTCGGATCCAGTTAGGTCCGGCGTGGGACCGAGAATCTGAGTTGGTAACAACTTCCCAGGGGAGGCTGATGCTGCTTACATACTTTCATCCCTTTGCCCAGAAAAGTCCAGACTGGTTCAATGACTGTCCTCAAATCTTTCTCCAGCCCCTCGGCCCTTGCTCAGTCCCAGCGCTCCTCCACAGCATCAGAGGAAGAAAGGGAAGAGAAGGGCAGGGCAGGGCAGGGAGACATACACATGTGTTTAAAGAGAGATAGCGGATTCCGGGATTCCCATTAGTTGCAATATTAGCACATGATTTTATAGCAGTGGCTCTGTCCATGCCCTGTGCTGCTCACACTGATCCCCCAAGGCAGCAATTGATATTACGCTCTATTTACAGATGAGGAAATTGAGACATAGAGAGGTTAAAGGGACTTGCCTGAGATCACATAGCCAGGAAGTGGTGTACCTGGGGTCGGAGCTCAGGTCTGTTTCCAGAGCCCATGATCTTTTCTTTTTTTAAAATTTTTTTAGTGTTCATTTATTTTTGAGACAGAGAGAGACAATGCATGAACGGGGGAAGGTCAGAGAGAGAAGGAGACACAGAATCGGAAGCAAGCTCCAGGCTCTGAGCTGTCAGCACAGAGCCCGAGGCAGGGCTCGAACTCACGGACCATGAGATCATGACCTGAGCTGAAGTTGGACGCTCAACCGACTGAGCCGCCCAGGCACCCCTCCAGAGCCCATGATCTTAAGTATTAGACTGTGCAGATTTCTCTTGAGGTAGAAACAGAGACACAATGAGATTCACCACCCAGAAACACAATATCCCTGTAAACCCGAGGTTGTTCCCTGGTCTTTGGATTTCTGTTCCTCAGTTTTCAGGGCGGGTGTGTTCCCCACTTGGACCAGAAGAACAATACAGCAGTCGCTTTCCGCAGGAGGTGAATGGGGGTGCTACCCAGTGACCAGAGAATGTGTCATGAGAATGTGGCCGGGATTTTGTTGGCGAGGCTGAGGACAAACGGGAACCCTCTTGCACTGTTGGTGGGAATGCAAACTGGTGCAGCCGCTCTGGAAAACAGTATGGAGCTTCCCCAAAAATTAAAAAATAGAACTACCCTATGACCCAGCAAATGCACTACTAGGAGTTTATCCAAAGGATACGAAAATACTGATTCGAAGGGGCACATGCACCCCAATGTTTATAGCAGCACTAGTGACAACAGCCCAAAGTGGAAAGAGCCCAAATGTCCATTGACTGATGGATGGAGTAAGAAGATGTGGTTGTTATATATACAATGGAGTACTACTCGGTGATGAAAAAACAACGAAATCTTGACATTTGCCACAACGTGGACGGAACTGGAGGGTATTATGCTAAGTGAAAAAGTCAGTCAGAGAAAGATAGATATCACATGATTTCACTCATACGTGGAATCTGAGAAACTTACCAGAAGATCATAGGGAAAGGGAAGGAAAAGAAGATAAAAACAGAGAGGGAGGCAAACCATGAGAGACTCTTAAATACAGAGAACAAACTGAGGGTTGGTTGGTGGGAAGGTGGATGATGGGCATTAAGGAGGGTACCTGTTGGGAAATAAAAAAAAAAATGAAGACTAAGGACCTGATTGTGGGACAGACAATGGCCACAGAGGCTAGTAGCTTCTGGCCTTTTTACACATAGCAGAAATCAAGATGGTATCTCATCAACTCCAGATTCCGACTCGTGTGAGCTGGGACCCAGCGCATAGGCTCTCTGTGGCTTTTGTTCGCCCTACAAAGTTGACCAGTACCTTGTGTACAAGGGTGATGTGGAATGTGCTGAGTGAAATAAAATGAGAGTAAGAAAAAAGGAGATTAGGGAAAGGAAACTACTGGTATGGACAGTTAAAATGAGCCAGAAATAGGACTATTGATAATAACAACAGTAAGGTGACGGTGGAAGGAGTGAGCCTCAGCCTTCATGGGACGTCCTCTACTGGACGAGCGCCGTGCCACACGCTCTGTGGACTCATTTAATCTTCAAAACAGTCCTACGGATAGATTCTAATATTGTCCTTATTTTACAAACAAGGATGGAAAGTTGGAGAAAACAAGCGACTTGCCCACGGTGACATAATTACCAAACGATGGAAGGCGGATGGCCATCCAGGCGGAGTCCTAACCTTCACGTGATGGCGGTCAACGTCACAGGCATCATCTCTGGATATTCAAAGGCAAGAGTCTGTTTCGACTCACGGGTACTGCTGCCCTTCCTCAGTAAGAACCTGTGGCTAGTCCCCTCTCCTTGCTCACAGGGGCCCAGAACACTGGTGACTTTGAGTCTTGCCTCAGCAGCCACGTTGGGCTTCCAAATGACGGAAGCTCTACACGGTTACTATCATACAGGACAGCGGCTTTGTTGTCCTCAAACCAAGTTTGCAAAGAGGTCCTAAATCCAGATTTGGATGTGAAACATTCTGAGTTTTAAATGAGGCCTCCCATTAAAAAAAAAAAAAAAAAAATTGGCCACACACGCATTTATTTTAAACACAGTGTGGGCTAAACAAACGAAATCTGTAGATCCCATTTGAGCATACTTCATACTTTGTGACCCCTTAACCTACATGCCAAGTGGCCAGAAAATAGGATACGTTCTGCCTGCAATTCTAAAAGTATAGAGAATTGATCCTTGCCCCTGTTTTCTCCCCCCAGTGTTTAGATTTATCGAAAGAAAACCTGAGAGGAGAAAAGCCCTTTAAATAAGGAATCAAATATTGAACAAATGAGAAAAAAGAATAAATCTGTTTGAAAACAGTCTCCTAGCACTAATGACTAGGATCTAAAAATAATCTCAACATATTTTTAAATTGGAAGAACACCCAGAAAAAATAAATTGAAAGATAAATTGGGGAAGACGTTTTTAACAGGATGGAACAAAACAGGATTTGCTGGAGAGTTGAGAAATGAGAGTTGTGTGCCGAATTGAGATTTTTTTTTTTTTTCACGATCTTCATGGTACACAAAGTGAAACCAAGAAAGGGAGCCTGGGGATACAATGCCAATGCAAATCCTGCAGAAGGGGAAGGCAGCATAAGGAGGGCTGCGTTACAGTTCAATCCTCTGCTCTCAGGTTACCTGATCTAAAGGCAATGGTAGCCTGGCTGTGGTTGGACACACACCAAGGAGTCACTTTCAAGGTGACACGGGGGTGTTAAATAATAGTTACAAAATGCTGCAAGTTCAACGGAGTCGGGTTTATGTTTCTCGTTATCTGCCTGCAGTGACTATTTGCTGGCTGTCTTCCAACACCCTTCCTGTCCTCCCCCCTCCTACGGGCCCCTTGTTTCCAATAGAGACTCGCACGATTCGGGAGTCCAGACACCCCTTCCAGGTCTAGCAGTGGAGCAGGTCACCTGGGTCAAGCCCATCAGCCCATTTCAAGCCAATGAACACTGAGATGGCTTTGGGAATTTGGCATATGGTGCAAGGTGCTCTAATTAGAGTGATTACCCATACAATTACCTGGAAAGACAGGAAACATAAGAAAACACTTTCTCTTTCCTATTAGATATAAATGAAGAAATAGAACTCTAGGGTTTTCTAGCTGCCATCCGGGGGCCCCACAGGGGGGTAGCCTTAGGAGACAGAAAGAAGTTGTGTGCTTGATGATACTGTCTATTTGCTAGATCAAACCTTCCCTGAAGCATGAACTACCTCTGGGGTTTTCAGTTAAACGAAATTCCCTTCTAAATTCCCTTAAGCCAGTTTGAATTGGACATTTTGCTTGTTACATGTACTAGAATTCTGTTGGTACAGTGGCTCCTAGATTGCAGACTCCTCAAAAGTAAGGTCATGATTTTCTTTAAATATGTCTACCTGGGCCAGGAACTGGGAGATTAATAAAGATTATTAAGACCCCATGAGAGGCTGGCTCATGGTCTAATGGGGAAGACAATATGATTGGTCCTAAACTATACAAAAAGCACAGAGAAGGAAGTTCTTAGCCACGGAGGTAGGGATGATTAGAAGGCAGGTGATGTTTGAGTATTCCCTAGCCCATGGGCAGTCTTAGCAAATATCAGGCTATTTAATTGACTCATTATATGGAAAAAAAAAATCAGTATTTTCAAACCTCCATTAATAAATCACTTTCACATTTTTTTGCATCTGTGTAGTATTCTTATTATATTTATATTGTACTTAAACGTTGACTAATTTTAAACTTAAAAATTCAGCTAAGCATCCCCCCCTAAGCTGTAATATCTACTAGCTCATGATTTGGCCATGTTATACCTCGTTCAAATAGACGTTACAATAAATACGTAACGATTAAAGAAAATAATGTTGGCTCATGTGCTACCTCAAATCAGTTGGAAAGTGGGAATCACCAGGAGTATATCCACTCCACGTCAAGAGACCCTGAATGGCAAGACAGAGGGGGATGGTTTAAGTGTGACTGATAGCGTGTGGTGCTTAAGGGTGGATGGCCGAGTCAATCAAACTGAGTTCAAACCCAGCTCTGCAACGTTACTAGATTTGACATGGGGCAAGTTGCTGAATAACTCTGTGCCTTGTTTCAAAAACGGGGATTTATAATGCCCTGTGTTTTTCAGAGTCGTTGTGAAAACCCAATTAGATGATGCACACAGAGCGATGAGCGGAGATCCCGGTGCGGAGCGGGAGTTACGGAGTGAAGAGAGTGACCAGCGCTCTTTGACTGTAGAATGCATTCAGCATCGGGCTAAGAAGCAGGGTCGCTCACAGCTTTTTCAATTCTCCTCTTCCTCCAAGTTCACGGTAGGAGACAACCTTCCTGTCTTCACGGACCTTGGTGGTAAAGATGAGTAGAGCCCTCTGTCCCCAACTCCTGTTCACCCTTCAGCATGAGCGGAAAACAAGTTTTTGTTGTAAGTCGTCTTGTTTGGGGTGCTGTCTACCATGCAGGGTCAGCTTCCTGGGCACGTAGCCCACACTACCCTCAACTCATGCTGGACCGAGAGCAAGAGCCCAAAGCAAATGCTTGCTACGCGGGGTCACCCCTTGCTACGCGGGGTCACTGAGATGTGGGGGCTGTTCGTTTTAGCTACAAAACCTAGCTGAGCCAGTCCGATAAAAGCATTTAGAGGAGTAGGCTGTGTTTTCGCTCACGCCATTTTCGTATCTCGACTTCAGAGCCTTTCCAAAATTTTGGAAAGGTGGGAGGAAAGCGATTTCTCTGCAGACTCGGGATGCTCACATACCTTGGGTGAGTCACATGGCAGAAGAACGCCGATAGGAGGGATGGGCGGCGAAAGGCCAAGGCTCTGTTCACTGTAATCGCTTTGTTTCCACTCACCGATAAACATTCGGCTAAGAGTCCCCTTCCAGTGAGTCCTTGTCACCAACTCAAGACTGATTTGTTGCTCGCTGCTCCCCCTCACAGGGAGCCTACCTTGCTCTTCCGAAACTGCTTGGTGGGTGCTTTCGTGGAAGTTTAGGGCCGTGACAGACTCTCTCCAGACAGTGACAAAGGAAGTCACGAGGGGAGAAAGAACGAGAGGAAGACAGGGCCGTCCCAGGCAGTGCTAGCCTGAGTGATTGAATTGGAAAACGAGCCGTTCCTCGGGTGAGCAAATGATTCTTCATCAGCCAGCAGACGATTCAGCACACCTACATAATAAACGGGTGATTTTCACCATCATCCTGCGAGGTCCTCCTATTTTCCATTTTTAAATTCCATGTTACTTTTAAAGGATTCGTCCATTATGATGATTTACATCACTGAGCTGAGACAATGATGCCCTTTAATGTCAGAGGCAGAGCATGATTATTTATCATTAAATCAGGCTTTTTATTATTATATATTTTTTTATTCTTCCCTTCCTGGGAAAACCTTTGAAAAACGCTCCCGTCGTGACACAGACGGGTGCCACCCTTGCTTTAAGTCCCTTGAACTGGAGTGGAGGGGAGGGGCGGGGGGTTGGGGGGCCGATGTGTGGCTCACGGCATCTTCAGGAATGGAGAGAAGTGGTCCTCCCCCTGCTCCCCAGTCCTCACCCTCCCACCCTGTCCCAGCAGTATAATCATTGATGAGTTAGCAGCATCACTGTACTAGAGGGTGTCTAATGGCCTGGCATTGAATTCGGGTTCCATTTACTAAAAAATAATGAGGTAGAGGGCCCTATGTTACATTTCCCCTATATTTCTAACACAGCACTTTATTTATCCGTGCCACAAACATGTGTTAAAGGAGTGCTCTCTACTGGGCGCTATTTGCGATCATGAGAGACAGAAGGTGTCGCTGCCCTCACGGTACATGGTCTAGTCCCGAGGTTCTCTGTCCTGGAGGTATGGGCGCTGTGGACCAGATAATGCTTTGCTGGGCGGGGGGCTGTCTTGTGCACTGCAAACTGCTTAGCAGCATCCCAGTCTCCCCCTGTTAAAAGCCAGGAACACCCTCTTTTCAGTTTGTCTACCAAAAACGTCTCCAGACATTGCCAAAATGTCCTGTGTTTGCACATTTGCAAAAATGCAAAATTGCTCCCCTGATTCGAGGAGGGAATCTGTTCTACGTGTAAGATAATTGCACACGATGTAAGCGCTCTGAAAGCAATTCAAGCTGAAAAGGTTGAAAGAGGATGGCTAAGAAGACGCCAGTTCCAGGAAGTGGTCAGAGAGGGCTTCTCGAGGGAGGTGACGGTGAGAAAGACGAGGACAGGCCAGGCAAGGGGAAGAGCGCACTGGAGAGCAAGGGCAGGTTTGGGAGGACAAAATGGGTCAGCTGTTTTCAGAAACAGAAGGAAAGACAGAGAGGCCGCTGTGCAGGGGTGAGGGGGCGGATGGTGTTATCCCATGCTGGAGAGGTGGGGAGGTGGGCAGGGGAGAGGCCGGGTAGAGAATTGGGCTTTAAGGGCAGCGTGGGAAGCCATTGGGAGTTCCAAACACGGGAGTGACATTGCAAAATGTATCCTTTCATTCTGCACGTATTAACAGAGGGCTCATTCTGTGCAAGGCAGCTTCTGAGGAGTGGGGCTTGAGGGGCGGGGGAGGGGTGCAGAATTTGGTAAGACGCAGAAACAATTAGGTCCCTGTCCCTGACCTTGAGGGGCTCCCAGTCTATTGGAAGACACTAACTTGTAAGCCAAAAAAAAAAAAAAAAAAAAAAAAAAAAAAGAGGTCATAAACCTTAATAGAGAAATAGACACAAAATGCTGTGGACCCGTTTTCTAGGATGGACAGAGGAGGGGGAAAGAAAGCAAAATGAAACTTTAATCGGGAGCGGGGAGGAAGATGGAACTGGAGATAGGACAGAGAGAAAGCAAGCACTGCCCAGAACAGCCATGAACGGCAGGAGTCAGGGCGCATCAGGTCACAGCTGTGTCCCCACGTTCCAGCAGAGCTCCTGGTTCACAGTTAATACTTGACAAACGGATGGCCGGGGAATGAACTTTTGTGCATTCTCGGGGTGCAGCAGGCATGTCTCTAATCACATGCTGCTATGGATTGAAGGTTTGTGCCCCCCTCCCCAATTTATATGGTGAACCCCTCACTCCCCACTGTGATAGTATCAGGACATGGGGCTTTTTGTGGGGGGTGGTGATTAAGCCATAAGGCTGCAGCGCTCATGAATGGGATTAGTGTCCTTTTGGGGGAAGATATGAGGGACCTAGCTTCTTCCCCATCCCGCTCTCTCTGTCTCTGTCTCTCTGCCTCTATCTCTATCTATCTCCACTATGTGAAGAAACCAAGAAGAGGGTCCTCACCAGAACTTGACCACACTGGCACTTGATCTCAGACTTCCGGCTTCCAGAACTGGGAGAAATACCCCTGTTTTTCAAGCCCCTCTCCACAACCCCCCACATCGTCAGTACTTTGTTACAGCAGCTCAAGAGTAATACATACAGCTTACACCTGTATCCTCACACACCCCCATGAGGCAGGGAAGGGAAGGGAAGGTCAGCTCCCTGACAGCAAGAAGTGTTGTCTTTCGTTTTTATCCCTTACCCCCAGTGAAATCGACGCTACCTGGCACATTACAGGTGCGTCATAAATATTGCTTGAATGAATGTACACATAAGCCTGAATGCAAAGCAAAGGTCTTTAAAAAAAAAAAAAAATCACGGGGCGCCTGGGTGGCTCAGTCGGTTAAGCATCTGACTTTGGCTCAGGTCATGATCTCGCGGTCCGTGAGTTCGAGCCCCGCATCAGGCTCTGTGCTGACGGCTCAGAGCCTGGAGCCTGCTTCACGTTCTGTGTCTCCCTCTCTCTCTGACCCTCCCCCATTCATGCTGTCTCTCCCTGTCTCAAAAATAAATAAACGTTAAAAAAAAATTTTTTTTTAAATCACATAGGCAATAGGAAGCTATGATTGATCATTATTTTTTTAATTAATATTACATTTTTTATAAATGTAATTATTTTTTTATGCTTACTCTGTGCTTAGCACCACTTATGCAGAATTACCGCATTTATTCCTTGCCATTTTTGCGTTCGGTTCAGGGGGGTCTCATGGCGAACAAAACAGATGTAGTCCTACTGGCTGAGTGAGGGGGACAGCATTAATGCATGGATGACAGGGGCTCTGATCTAGTCTGGAGGTCGTGGTGGACGCTATAAATATTTGTTAGGCAGATGTAATTGACAACTCCTTCCTGCTCACACAGAAAACAGCTGAACTTCCAGGTTTGCATGTTTCACATCCTCGAGTACCTATTCTCTGTGTATCTTTATGCTCAAAAACTATTAAGGGCAAAGATGAGAGTGACATTTTCATACAGGAAATAGCCAACTTTCATTAATGAGTAGAGCCTGTTGGGAAGTAATCTCTAGGAAGACTTCACTTCTCTTGTCTCCATCTGGATAATAAAGCCTTTGTGGGAGGAAGTGATCCAAAGGACAGAAAGGTCGATCTGGACCCCCCCTCCCCCAACATATTCAGTACGATAGTTATGAAATATGAAGTGATCCATAAATAGTAGTCCATGAGGCTACTAGGTAAATATTCTGTCCCCCATCCCCTCCCCCCCCCCCCGTCAGAGGTGAAACGAGGCAAACAAAACAATATTGCGAACTTTTAACTTGTATTCAGTTAAAAATCCTACCCGTCATCCTGAGATTATGAAGGGATACTTGCAGTTAATGCTGGTTTGTTTTCTTGTTTTATTCTCATGTTTTTACTTGGCACGCTAAAAAAGAGAGCAACCTGGAGTGAATCTCCTAAACATCCTGCTGTCCCTGGACGTCCCCGAAGAGTGAGATCCACTGCTATGGAGAAGAGGGGTCTCTGCTGGAATGGCCCCCACAGGACCAAGACATGAGCATGTGGAGAAGCCCACCTTCCCCCAAGTGTACGTGCCTGTGTCTAGGGCCATAAAAAGGGCTCACTTAGGAAAACAAGGCAGTTCCAAGTTGGCTCAGTCGCTGGTGGGTCTGGGAGACAGGCTTCTCACACTTTAATGGGTTGGAGTCGCATGGGGATCTCGTTCAAATGGACACTTTGTCAAGGTCTGGGGATGACCCGAGAGTCTGCATCTCTGACAAAGCCAGGTGAGGCCAACACTCCCAGCCTACAGAGGACATCTGGAGATGCAAGGAGTTAGAAGACGCAAGGAGTTAGAAGATGCCTACAAGAAAGGGGACAAAGACAGGTGGCCGACTGGTCAACCGGAGAGTGAGAGCGAGAGAGGGAGGGGAACAAGAATGGAAAGTGATGGAGGGTGATAAGGGCCAGGCAAGTTGACCCTGAGGTGCTCACTGAGCATCATGAGTAATTAGGAGGAACCCCCTCTGTTGCTCCTGGGTAGCACTGGTTCACTGTAGGGTTGTTCATCTCAAAATATTTTGCATTCAAACAGAAATAGACACATAGCAGTTCTCTGAAAGTGGTGGACCACAGTGTAGCGGCCAAGAACCCTGGCTTGGAAACTGGGTTGAATCCCAGCCGCACCACCTACCAGCTGTGACACTTGATTTCTCAACCTCTCCAAGCTTCGGTGTTCGTATCTGCGATGTGATGATAATTACACCTACGTCATAACTTTGCTTTGTAAAGTGTGCAGAGCATTGCCAGGCACAGGCTATAACAACCCTACTGGGAAAGCAGATGGAGAGTGAACTCAAAGAGAGTAAGCCATCCACTCTTTGGCCAAAAGATGCTCCACGAGGCAGCTGTGGGTCATTTTGGTTCTCCCCGTCTAAAGAGAAGAGCTCTCAAGCAATGGGGAGCTTACAAATCAATTGTAATTTCCCTACTTATACAAATACAGTATGTGGTCATTCACCCATCTGTTTATCCAGTCAGTCAAGAAACAAACATTTCTTGAGATCCTACTACGCTCCTACATCAATTTTCCACACACTCCTAGTAGGAGGCGGTATCAATAAAATTCATTTTCAGGAAATATTTTTGTTAATACCCTTTCCCTGGTATGACATTGTATTAGTCTGCTAGTTCTGGACTATTGGGCTTATAGAACATAAAATAAGGTCCTAGCTTTTTATCAACAATATAATCATGTTGGGTTGGATGAATGAGTAGGTGTTGTTCTTGTTTTATTTAAAACTGTGGGATTATTTATCTGGCCACTGCTTCATTGGAAATACAAGTATTCAATCATTTGTCATTGGTATTAATGGTGAGATTCTCAGCTAAAGCTGCAATATTCGAAGTCAGAATCAAAGAGGGTGCCAGGATAAATGCTAGCTTCTGCTATGCAGTAGCCATGCACAGTGCACTGCCTGTACACCCATTCATGGCGGCTCTGCTTAGCTCAATGACTGAAAACAACAGCAGAGGATTTCACACAGCAAAATTCAGGCCAAGCTGGGTCAGTGTATTTTCCTGCAATATATAAGACACGCTAACTTTAAAAAAGCTGTTAGAACAAGACTTATCAAATATGATATTCACTTTTTATTTTTATTGGTATTATTGCTTGTAAGAGTTTCTGTTTAAATGGCCAGATTTGATTAAGTTATTAATGTGACTTTTATTACGGCCAAGTAAATCTTACAGAGAACACGTAATAGGGAAAAATGTCCAACTGTACAAAGTAAAAGTTTTCTATGGGGGAAAATAATTCTAGTTTAAGCTTTAAGTTGGTTGGAATATAAGACTAATAAAATTGGGAGGATATCAATTAGTGGCAATTTGGGGAAAATCTTCAGCTTTTCAGGTTTGACACTCCTAAAATATGTTCGAGGTCTTCAATTTACTGCGCGATAAAGTTGTTTCATTCCACATACATAACCATATTGGTGGTTAATTTGCTTTGTTTTTTATAATCACTGCAGCAATAAAGCTGTCATTTTCCCCCTCGTGACATGTGTCTCAGTTTGTCATAACTCAGCACATCAGCATTTCATTTTGTTTTGTTGCCAACCCCACTGGCCAAACTAAAGACACCCACTGACCTCCCTTTTCAAGGGTGGAGGCTGGGCCCACGTAGAATCCAAACCAGCCAGCTGGACAGGAAAGTCACATTTTCAGCTCTGACTGATTGGGGCTGTGAGTGGGCAGATTTTTCTTTGCTATGCTTCCTTTAGAAGTGTGTGCTTAGGCTTGGTAGGCTGTGGGGGTGAGGTTTTGATGATCCAGTCAAAGTGGGGAAAGGCTCTAAACATCAGACTCTTCCCATTCTGATGGGTCACATCCTGGAGCTTCACTCAAAGGACTACAGTGTCCAGCCCGTGGTGACCACGCGGAATGAGCTGTTGGGTTGACGGAGAGACGGTCAACATCTGCTTCGCAGTCTGCGGCCAGAATTGGAGGTGGGAGGGAGGACTCATGGGTGACAGCCTTTCGTCTACCCTAAAAGAATCAATCGTGATGGTGAAGTGATGAGGACAATAAAACTTACATCGTCCCAAAAGGCCTAGGACGCATGGGGCCGTGACGACAAAGACTAAAACAAACCAAGAAAGTCCCTAAGAGCTTGTGGTTCAGGTATTTTTTTTGGAATTTTGTGCAGAGGGATTCCTACGGGGATGGAAATAATCTGGTGTTTTTGGTGACTGGTCCAAAGGCCTGACATTTGCCATTGAAAAAACGCAGAAGTTTGTCTCCCACAAGAGATCCCAAAAGTCTGAATTTGGAAAGAAGCTTTTTGGCCACGGAAGTCTCTCTCCTTAGGGTCTCCTAAACGTTTGAGTTAAAAATATCATTGAAAGTTTACGCAACCATCTCTCTCTCTCCTTATTTTTAGAGCACAAATAATTGATTCCCTAACGCGGCCCCCCTTATACTGACTGTTTCTTCGCTAAAGCTCTTCAAATTCCTTCTGATCATTTCAGCCCCTCCTTTGAGGCAAAATTGTGCCACAAAGCTGTTTTTGCCTTTTTTTTTTTGTTTTTTTTTTTTTAGTTTTTTAAATGTTTATTTAATTTTGAGAGAGAGAATGACAGCGTGAGCAGGGCGGGTGCAGAGAGAGAGGGAGACACAGAATCTGAAGGAGGATCCAGGGTCTGAGCTGTCAGGGCAGAGCAGGACACGGGGTTCGAACTCACAAATGGTGAGATCATGACCTGAGCCGGAGTTGGACGCTCAACCAACCGAGCCACCCAGGTGTCCCTGCCATTGGTTGCAACAATGTTTCAAGTAGCAAGTGTCCATTACACTTCACTAGTTCATTAGATCCCTTTCAAAAACTTTCCCCCCTTGCTGAAAATACCCAGTCCCCCAGACTTGCTTCTCTGACTCTCAGGGAGCAATGCTCCCCCACACTCTTTTTGCCATTATAAGTCTATCACATGCCCTCGCCCCCAATTTTATTCAACCAGGGGAATTATCTATTTTCCCAGGACAAGTGAGCAATTCATTATTTCAATAAATGCCCTGCCCATGTCATTCTTGAAGAACAAGCCATGAATTAACCACAGGCTTAAGTTCAAATGACACCCACTCCCCAATTACCCAATTAACTATATTCCTGAGATGGCTTTACTCCCTCTTTGCTCATCTCTGTATCCAGCAACCACCCCCACCCCCCGCCACCGTCTTCTTCATAAAGACTGAATGCACTGTTCTGTTCACATCACTGAGAAAATCAGGCTCAAAAACTATAAACTCTTATTCTCAGTTCTATATTCAAGGCTAGCTATGTATTGATTTAAGTTAATCTTTTTAGCCTTGAATATCAGTATTAACTTCCATGCAATTCAACAGAATTGGTTCCTTGGTGTGAGACACACAGTGCTTTTTTCTTTACAAATAGGCTTGATAAAGTAGACACACTTACACGTAATTTATAATGATATAGATTAGTTTTGTGAGTCTAAGTAAAACAAACAAACAAAAAAAAAACACAGCCAGCGAATTTGCTGTGTCGTATTATTTTATTATTTTTTAATTATTTTAATTTTCCTCTCCAAACCTAATTTGGATGGTAATCACTAACCATGGCATGCTCACCATCACTCTGCAAACACCTAGATATGGTACGTGCCATCTGTGCGTGTAAACACACACATTTCCTTTTCATCCTTCTGAATGACTCTATCATGTCCCTGCATCTTCCAGCACATTCTTCAGGATGGTAACTATTCTACACCAGTGCTGTCATCAAGTAATTATTTTATCCAACACATATTTCCTACGACTTCCTGCCTTTTCCTTTGGAAGCCCACACCCAGGCCACACTCTTCTTCTTTCTTTCTTTTTAAAAAAACTCTTCATCCCTCAGTCACCAGCCCGCATGTGCTCTTGAACAAAGACCAAACCTTTTTATGTCCTTAAGGCCCAATCGAACTTCCCAACCGCCTCCCCTACCATTCTGTCCTTTTCTTATGTGAGCCGATCATGTGAACCTTCCTCCAGTCCCTATAAGGATCCTGCTCTCTCCTACCCCAGGGCCTTTGCATGTGAAGTCCTCCAGACTGCTCCTTGGCCTCCAAGTGTCAATTTAAACATCCCCTCCTCGGGGAAACCCTTTTCAACTACTATACGAGGGCTGTTAGATACTCTCACGGTAGCCTTTCCTTTTTAGTACCTATTGTAATGGCACTTAAAGCGTTACTGAATAATTGTATGTTTGTGAACACCATGAGGATACCGTCAGCTCTGGTCACTAATGGATCTCCAGTACCTGGCACAGAGCTGGTGCTCCAGTATGTATTGAAAGAACGAATGAACGAAGGAACATTTAAACTCTGCATGAATGAGCGATACAGGTGCTCACTCTATTTAACTCAGGAAAATCCCTATTTTTTTTTTTTTTTGGCCCATGTTGAGCCCAAACAAAATAAGACACAGCACCCCTACTCTGCCACCCAGGATGACTTCTTAGTGTTAGAGTAATGCTTTTTATAGGTCTGTAAGAACATGATAAGAAGGAAGAATACAGGACTAAATGACAGTTCCTAGCTTGAACGCAGGCACCACGTGTGTTTCTCTTGTCAACTGGCACTGAAATTGAGATTTCTGAATCCCCCGACCAACTGAAAGATCTGGCAAGTCAGATGATGCGTTTCTACGCGATGGCTATAGGCTGGAGCTGAGGGGCCACTGTCTGCATTAGAAGGGGCTGGGGTCTGCAGTATGCCACAGACCCCACGACTCCCCACTGCCCAGAGCCCATCTACGTCTAAGTCCGTTCCATCATCCCCTTCCACGCCGGGTGCCTATGGGCTCATAAATGAGCTGGTGTTCCTGCCGCAAATTCTTCGAAAGTACATGGAGACTTCTTTCAAAATGGTTACAAAAAGTTGTATTTATTTCTCTACCTCTTTTTAGGCACAAATACTTAAGATTGGGGGAAAGCTATTATTTTTGCTTTTTGACGACTGCTATCGCAGTAGTGATACAGTGATGTTTCGATATGGAGGCAAACATTTTTTGCAACAAGCGTGAAGTAGAATTTTGTGGGTTGGTCTTGGAACAGATCAACTGGGGGCACTTCTTATAATGTTGAACAAAACGGTAAACGAGTTTTTTAAAACTGACTTTCCAACACTAGACTTCTAAGTGAATGAAGGGGCAACTGAACCAGCTGGAAGTATTTTGAGCATGTGCGTATGAGTGCGTGTGTGTGTGCGTGTGTCTCAAGAGAGAAAAGAATCAAGAGCCACGCAACCATTAAAGACATTCCATCTCAGCCTGTCCTGTGTTGAACTTGACGCCACCCCAGCCAAG